>NC_056744.1:1135904042-1136016542 GCF_019279795.1 Protopterus annectens | reverse complement strand
TCTTTTCCTGCAGTTTTTTTTTTTTTCCCTGTGTGTTGGTGCTCGGCATTTCAAGTGCCATCTTTTCAATAGGAACCCATTTGTTCTGTAACACTAGATAATCTGTTTACCATATTATTCTAAATGTTTAAAGATGGGGTTCCAAAAAGCATTACATTGGATTTTACTGAACTGATAAGAAGCGAGTTATTTTATGTTCACTGGCATAATTTGTTGATCTTTTTGGTAGATTCTGTTGAAGGATGTGATGTTATTACTGGGTTTGAATAGGGAGATCAGATAGGAGGTCATTAAGAAATAGAGAGAATAATATTAGACTAAGGACAGATCCTTGGAGGATGCTATCCATGATGCCAAGAATGAAGATGGGAGCGCCCCTTGAGTGCACCAGGAAAATTCTTTTTAAATAGCTTTCAAACTAGCTTATAATACTGGAATCAAAGTTAAGTTTGCAGAGTTTGTGAAGAAGTTTATGATTTACTGTTTCAAATGTCCTTTTCATGTCTACAAATAGTCATAGTCCCCCTCATAGCCGGCCTTAGGCATAGGCCAACTAGGCGGCCGCCTAGGGCGCCACTGTAGCAGGGGCACTTTTTCAGTATTTATTTGGTGTAGGTACACCAGGATGGGGGCACCAGATGGTGTGGTAGGGGGCACTGTGGAGCTCTTTTGCCTAGGGCACCAGTTGACCTAAGGCCACTCCTGGTCCCCCTTTATGTTTGGATTCATTCATAATGTAGAAAATAGTGTCTGTAACTGAATATAATGCAGTCATGGTACTAATGGAACTTTGGAATCCATGCTGTTTGTCACATAAAAGACCATATATGTCTATCTGCTCAAAAAGTTGTTTGTAGTTATTTTTTATAAGAGTTTTGCTAGTGGGCGTAGATTTGCCATTGGTCTGTAGTGTTTGAGCTCCTTGATGGTTTGCTTTTTGGAGGGTAATAGGGTTTATGCTGCATGTTTGAAGGGTGTACGGAATATGCCAGTGGATAAGGAGAAATTGTAGAAATATGTGAACTCCCTCCGGCTACCATTTAGAGGAAGAAGGGTGCAATTTAGAGATTTTTGTACCAGTGTTTGTGCCCATGTTAAATGGTTCATTACTAATTATTTTTTTCATTTATTTGGCTAACATAGACGGTAGGACTACAGGCTGCAAGAGTATATAATTAGTAAGACTGACTGTGAGGACTGCAGTGTGTTATGTATGGGGGTGGAGGAGTTTAGGTCGCAGTGAAGTGCTCTGTAATGCTATTAATGTTTCAGTTAAGAAGTTTTTGCAAGCATCAGTAAAGCCATGAGATTCTTTCAGTACACTGCCTGATTGTTTTGTGTCTGCAGTTTTGCCTGCCAGTAGCCTAAGTTCTTTCCAAACCTGTTTTGGGCAGACTTAAAATGCCTTTTGCTTTCTTTAAAGATAACTATCCTTGTCTGAGTGTTAGTGGTTATTCTGGCTTTCCTTCAAAGATGAAAGCAAACTGTGTGCAGCAAGTCATCAGAGAGCCGTTTCCACTTTTGCCGGGCTTTGTTTTCAGCATGAGCAAGAAAAAGGCAATCAAGAATACAGAGAATGACTGATGTTTTTCTAAATCAGTTATCACACACAATCAGTTACAGCAGCATTAAGCTAAAGTTTTACATCTTGTACTTATCAGAAAGCAACTGAACTACCACAGAAACATCAGTTTAGTTTATTTTATTAATTCGTGCAATTTACATGCCTCTAATTTACATTCTCTTCCAAAGTAGCTTTTGCTCAATAATGTATTATTTCTACAACTTTAGCTCTCTAATCCATGCCAAAATTAGGAATAACCTTAAACAGTTTACAGAAGTACAAATCAAGCTATTTGTGCTCCAACGTGTCTGTTACAACGTTTTGTAGACTTGTGACTGTTCAAGTACAGCTGTCACAAAACAGCACTTCAGTCTGAAATGCAATATCTCACTGATCTTCAAAGCAATGCCCTGATCTTACATTGGTCACTTGTGGTTAAACACACACACACACGCGCACAAAAACACACACACACACACAATCATTCTGCACTGTGGACATACTCAGCACTTTGCTTTTTTTTTCAAACACTTTGGATAAAATACAAATTTACAGTTAAACATAAAGAAATAATATACCATTAATGCAAAATAGACCGTGCATGTCAAACTCCATCACTACCCACTTGAAGTAATGTGGCAGTAAAGCTGCCCAGTTCCCTTCCAAACTCTCCACTTTGGGATGCTGACACATGCCCAGTCAACCAATGTCAATACACAAAATAAAGAAAATTACCCTACTCTACATATTACAGTTGCAGTTAACAATAAATGAAATAAATATGAAAGTTACATACTTACCATAATGATCAATCCTGATGATTGGCTTATCTGCCCTCTTAGTGGATCAGTGCCATCAAATGGCTCATTCATAGGTATTTACTAAGGTAAGGACTACAAGGGCCTTTTTAAGCCTAGCCATCCTTCTCCAGTGCTCAGGCTCTCCTGTCTCCCATAATACTATGTAGTCCCACTCATCTCTAAAACTGAGTTTGTCCTGTGCAGATTACTAAAGTACTGGACAAAATGGTGAGGAGGATGGCTTCAGGCTTAGGTGTGCTAGGTACCTCTAGAAAGCAAGGAAGTTGTCAATTTGGTAGGGAGTGGTAGGCAGAACATTGAGGTGGATGTCAAAGGACAATAAAGATCTATCATTGTGGAAAATACATATTTTTCATATCCTATAGTGTCCCCTTTTCCATCTCGATTGCTGGGACAGAATACCCAGCAACTTTCCTCCTGGGTGTCCCTATTGCAAGATACTCCTGAGAACAGTGGAACCAAAAGCTGCTATGGACCTTGATACAAGGTCATATTTATAATGCTTGATAGTGTGCACTGTTGACCAAGTTGCTGCACCACAGATATCCACAGAAGAATGCTTGAAATAAGCCAAATAAATTGAAATGGAACTTACAGAATGATATTTAAGGAAGATGGCAATGGCATGCCTTTGCAAGAATAAATAAAGGAGATGCAGTCTAAAAGCCATCTACATAAGATGACTTTGAAACCTTTGGGTTTTCAAAAAGATGTAAAGGGTTGGTCTTTTTTTTCTTATGGGTTTAGTTCTATTGAGATACGGCCTTAACTGTCAATAGACATCCAAGGTGTGGAGTCTGTTAGCATGACTGAAGAAAACAGGCAAATAAATAGACTGGTTCAAGGTTATCTCTGAGGCTACTTTAGGAACAACGAAAGGTTATGCCTGAAAGAAAATACAGTTGTTCAGAAGATAAGGCATGTAGCTCAGAAATCCTTTTTGCAAATGTAATGTAATTAAAACAGAAATAAAGTCTCCCAGGTGTGGTGCTTTAAGGAAGAAGAATAGTCAGACACAAAATGGGCTTCTATTAGAGCTCGACATACTAACGTAAGCTCCACGGTTCAGTAGAGTCTTTGATGGTTGGTCTCAGGAGAACCGTTCCATTTAAAAAGGCCTTACAAATTTTAACAGAAATAAAAATCACACTACTGAACTGCAAGTATCATGAAAACCAACATATTTATTGAAAAATAAAGATTAAAAGACTAAGCCCTTTCACCCATCATACCCCAAAGGCTTCATCACCCTTTGGGTATGATGGGCAAAAGCACTTAGCCTTCTAATCTTTATTTTTCAAAACATGTGTTTGTTTTCGTGATACTTGCAGTTTGGTGGTGTGACTTTTTATTTTTTGTGGTTAGTGAGTTGCACTAAGTTTACTTGGTGTTTGGTTCTAAATTTTAAGAGAAGCTATATAACTAAAATGTAGACCTGGATGGAAGTTCAAAATGGTCACTAGCTGGACTTTAATCATGGAATTACTGGTGCCATTGTGAAAGAGACCCAGTAAGAATTACAGAATAGAAAGAATAAGAGCTAGGAAGGGATCCAAACTTTCACAAAACCCCATAGTTAAAATCTTTTCTATTTGCTTTTACATACTTTTTTACTGGATTGTTTTTAAGAAGCAGTTAAAATCTGAAGCACTCGAAGACAAAGCAGGCTTTTGGCCACCTGGAGAAACTATGTAGTTAATTTGAAGGAGATGATGTCAGGATGTAGCTGGCTGGACTGATGAGAGAGTATATCCAGTTGGGGATCCAGACCATAGCAGTTGTCAGCTGAGTTCAAAGTATAGGGGACCATATTTGTCTGTACCAAAAGGGGGCTATAAGGATGACTGCTGCTTTGCACAGGAATGCTTTCTAAAACAACATTGAATCAATGAAAGCAGGGGAAAAGCATGCAGAAAATCAAGTGGCCAAAAATGGACAAGAGCATCCTCGGGTGACTACCCTTGTAGGGGGATAAGAGTGAAGCAGCTGCTGCATTTAGTGTTGTGGGGAAAGCCAAAAAGACTGCAGCAAAACTGGCTCCAGCGGCTGAATATCTTGGTTGTCACAACAGGATTAAGGGACTACTCATGAGTTATAAGGATACAGCGAATGAGCCTGTCCACTAGAAGACTGGTCTGACCTGGAATGTGTATTACAACTAGAAATCACTGTGAAGATACCACTCATTGCCACACCTCCATGACCTCTAGGCATAGTGGATAAGAACAGGTTCCTCTTTGCTTGTTAAAGTACCACAACTGTATGACTGGAGGTCACACTCTGGAAAAGGGCATCCTAGAGTGACTGCATTGCTTGGCAGAATGCCATCATCTACAGAATACTGATGTCAAGGTGAGTCTCTTACTGGGTGCATATTCCTTGGACTGTTCTCCCCTGGTAATGTCCCCTCCACCCCAGTGAGGAGGTGTCAACAGTAACTGTAGCCAGTGGTAACAGAAGTAGTAAAGTTCAATCTTCTTGAAGAAGAGTGGACTGAATCCACCATTTCAGGTGATCATGATGCACTGAAGACAGCTTAATGCGGTGACGAAGAGGATGGGTTGCATGAGACCACTGAACACAAAGTGTCCAATGAAGAACTCTCATAATGTGCCTGACATAGAAAACTAAAGGTATGAAGGCTGCTAGGGTGCCCAAAGTACAAATAATGGTGGAAGCTGGAGGGGTGTTGAATATGAGGACCTCTTGCACTTGTAACTGGAGAGAGACCAGCCTTGAATCTCAAAACTATGCTATTTTGAGTGGTTGTATCTAGATGACAGCCTATAAAGTTTAAAGGCTCAAAAGGTTCTAGGTTTGACTTTTCAAAGTTTATGCATATACCCAAGGACTGACACAAGTGGAGTAAACAACCTCTTGCCAGGATCAAAGATCCTCTGCATCTGCAGTTAGGATCCAGTCATCTAAGTATGAGAACACCTGGAACCCTTGCAGCCTGAGGAGTGATGCAAACACTGACATGCATATGATCTGGTGGGACTAAAAGGCAATGTTCTAAACTGGCAATGTCTAGCTCCCAGCCAAAACATAGGTACCTCCTTGTGATCTTGATGTACTAGTAAAATCCTGCAGGTCTATCAAGCACACCTAGTCCTCTTACTGCAGAAGAGTAAGTATGGACTGCACTATGGTTATTTGGAGTATCATCTTTTTTGCATAAAGGTTTAGAACACTGACATCCAGAATGGGTCTGAGGTCCTTCTTGTTCTGTGTGAGTAAAAAAATAATGAGTAGACTCGATCCACTCTGATCTTGTGTGACCTCTTGGATGATTCCTTTTTGTAGAACCTGAGACATTTCTTACACTGCAATAATTATGATATGACATAACCTCTAAACAGTTTCTTCATTAAGTATCCTCTGTGTTGGCCAACCAATTTTCTGAGTGAAAACAGACTCATCCCCAAACTGCCTCCAGAGGGGAGCAATCAAACAATTTTCAGGAGAACTGAAAGGGTTTCCCTTGAAAAGAGGCCTCTATACCCTTTTTTGCATACACTCTCTAACTCTAGGGTACAGTCCTTTAAAGGAAAAGGAGTCATAAGCAGAATGCTGGGATTTCATGAACCTAATTCTCTTGTGACCCCTTGATCACTAGAACAGGAGTGTTGAGGGGTAGCAAAAAGAACATTGATGACGAACAGAGTTCTTCCATCTAGTTCACTCTGTTTAATTTTCCTTTAGTTTTGGTCCAAACAGCATGATGATCCATCAAAGGGAGCATTTAAAAAGATGCCTTAAAGTTGTCTGCAAAATCGCATAGTCACAGCCAGACATGATGACTCCTGGTTATGCTAGTGCCTGCTGCATCGGCCACATTAAATAATAGCTTCATGAGTGAGGAACAGCATGGTCAAAAGTTAAGTCTTCACTTTCTTCATTGTGTCTGGAGTAGCGGATTCTCAAGAGGGAATTCAGAGTCCATTTAGCTAAATCCATTTGGAGTAGATTCATATGAAGGACATAATTTAAGTGCTCTTAGGGAAAAAGTTCCTTCTGAATCAGTCTGTCATTCTAGATTCTCTGCTAGGATGATGTATCAAACAGCTCTTTTCTCATAACTCTTTCTTTGTGATTGCTGTAACCACAATGGAATCTAACAGAGGTCCCTTACTCCAAAAGGGTTGGTCCTTGAGAGGTCACAAGATCTCGTCTGGTTTCCAGGGTATTGGTTCCACATCAGGATCTCATAATGCCCTCTCTTTCACAAACTTGATAAGACGGACAATGGGAGGGACCATCCAGGAAGTAGATGGGTCAGCTCTCAAGGTCTTAATGAACACTTCCTCATCCTGAGAAGGGCTGTGGATGGGCTTGGGTCAGCTCTCAAGGTCTTAATGAACACTTCCTCATCCTGAGAAGGGCTGTGGATGGGCTAGTTCCCCCTATCTCATCATATCCATCACCTCTTCAAAGGTGGAGTCTTCAGGGAGACTACAGGGAGAACCTGTACTCTGGAACAAGCTACCCATCTATGTCAAGCAAAGTTCTTCATTAGCACTCTTCAAGAAAAATCTTGATGAGTGGATGGGAAATAGGAAATACACCCCCGGGGATCACTTCTGTGTCTCTGCTGGACAGTGGCACAGGAAAATAACTTTCTTGGGTAGCGTAAGCTATGGAACCTTGCTGGCTAGGCTTACATAGGCCCTTGGGCCGATAGCTTAGTACCTACCTATGAACCTATGAACCTTCCCCTTCATCAAGTTCTATTTCCTATGTGTCACATCCCACCCAGGAATCTAAGTATCTCTTTGTACACTTATATTTCTTATGAACACTGGTGGCAGAGTCTTCTGAAGAGAGAGAATCATCCCTATGTCTTTGTTGAAAGGAGTGATCAAGGCCTTCAGAGTTGGGTTGTCTTTGGGACTGAAGATAAGGACTGAAAGCTTCAGAATGGATTGTGAGGATGGAACCAAAAGAGTAGGGGCATCTTCTTCCGGTGTAGCATAGTGTCTCAAAATCCTGTCAAACTCCGAATGGTAAGGTTAACACCAAGGGCATCAAAGAACAGTATCTGAACCATTTCAAAATCTAAGAATGGCATGACTGATACCTCAGAAGGCTGCATTCCTCTTATTGGTCAGGTCCAAGATGGAGATCAGGGCTGATGTATTGAGCACTTTAGAATCCAAAGCCAGGAACTGATGCTGATAGAGGCCCCAGTATGTTACAGTGAAGCATTCGGTTCCAAAATGTGCTCGGCTCTGAAGTTTTCAAATTTGATTGAACTGGACATGTTGGTGTTGACACACCTGTTGCTCTCAGCATCAAGAGGGGGACAAATGGAATAGGCTTCAGCTCTGAAGCCACCATCACTGAGATGAGTGCTAAGAAAGGAGCAAATGAAATGGGTGAGGGGGCGGCCCTGTCTGTTTTAGGTGTGGAGGGGGCGGGATGACTCCCATGCCTATTTGAGCATTTACAAAGGTTATCATCATCTGGTCCCAAATGAAATCAACCACACTTCTGGAAGACATATGAGACCTATGTAAGGATACAGAAGGGGGTCTGTAGCCCACAAACTTCCAATATGCCCTCTCAGAGGATTTAGAACTCAGAGGAGTTTGCTTATAGACCTGTCTTGGCTAACAATAGTTTTGGTGTTAACAGCCATCAAAACAGAGGTTTGGGAAAAATGACAGTTCTGAAGTGGCCCGAGCCAAAGTTACAACTTGCTCTGAGAGTCTAGAAATATTTGGTGCCAGAGAAGAAGATCAAAGAGTGTCAGATGGTTTCTCTCTCTTTTCTCCTTTATTCTCTCCTTGCTTTTTTCTTTATTACTGTCTCTATCAGAAGCTTAAGGTGAATATTTCTCAGCACCCTTAGGAGGATGAAAGGAAGATTCACTGGTCAATTCTCCATGTTTGCAGGGAGAAGCTATTTTAATATGTTTATTTCTTCTATCCATTAGTGACCTTGGACCAAAGGATTGGCAGATGTCACACCGAGCATCAAGTCCTCCAGACCCACGGGGAAAAAAAAATCCTGTTGGTGTGGTACCTAGGGTGGGATTTTGTGCCCACACTTGACACGTTTTTTTAATACTGGTAGCCATCCCAATGTCTAAATACAGAAAACTGTATAAATAGTTTTGATTCAACAATGGTACCGTAACAAGAAAATCAACTTATGTAACACTGAAAAACAAAAAAATGTTTTTATACAGTAGGCTTTAGGTACACCTAGAAGAAGGAGAAACTAGTATTTAAGTAGGTCTAAAGAGTGGGAAAGTAAAGACTGCAAATGAGCTAGTATAAATGGTAAGTAAACAGACAGAAAATACAAAGTTTTCCTGTCAGTCTGAGACAATAATAGACTAAGATATGCCTCAGACTAAGGAAGTAGAATATATGAAAATAAATGTCTTTATATATCTAAGTAAACTAAGGAGAATAAAAGTAAAGCTAAAAGGAGCTAAAGAGAATAAGTAAACAAGAATATGATAAGGGAAATAAAGAAATTGTTTCTCTATCTTTCCAGAGCCAAAGGACCATTAGAGGATCTAGACTGATGCTACAAGTGGCAAATGAGAACTGACAGATGTGTGGGCCCACATAACATTACAGAAGACAGGGAAGCTTCAGCAGTGGAGAAACATTGTAGTGAAAAATTTGCTAGGTTTGGCTCTGCCACAATGGTGGAAAACCCAATCCTCGAGACAGACTGAGAAGACAATATAGGATCCATTTGTTTCCTTCCAGCAACCTACACACAAGTAAATAATACTGTGCGGAATATGAAAACCCCATTGTTAATAAAAAAAAAAAAAAAAAATATGTTTGTGTGTGTCACACTGATGACGCCAGGGGGTGAAACCGGTCACCAGTCTGTGTTGTAGAAGCCGAATGGCTGCTATGTATGCTGCTCGAATGTTTGTTCTACTGGAATAAAGCTTGATACACTTATTTTAAGTGTTTTTGGGTCCCTTTTCCTTGGTATATGGATTACAAGGTTTGATTTACTTTGCGAATGCTGGATTTCATGTTTTTTTTTTTTGGATTGTGTGTGTATTCCAAGCACTGCATCTGGTTTGGCATGCACCTTTTCTGCTTTTGGTTTGTTTATATATATATATATATATATATATATATATATATATATATATATATAAGACTAAAAAAACTTTTGCTTAAACTGTAGAACAAAAGAACAAATTAGTGAGTCGGATTCTAATAATATATATATATATATATATATATATATATATATATATATATATTTATTTATTTATACACACACACATAACATAAACACATACATTGTTGTTTCTAAACAAAACAAAAAACAGTTTCTTAATTTGGTTTCATCTGCTGAATTAGGTTAGAAAATACAAAGTTCTTGACGTGTTAACTCTATTTCCAGTAACATTAAAAGTTTTCATCCTCCAAATTTTCTTTTCTCCCTTTCCTTTGTTGAGCTGTTATGAACTTGCAGGGCCTATAGAACTAAGGAAGATTTTTTTTGGAAAAGACTGGCAACATGAATGAAATGTTTGTACTTAGAAGTTAAAATATGGAGGCTATACCTTCAGTTTATTACACAGTTAATTAGGTTACTACAGAACTGGTGACCAGTAAAAAAAATAGGGTTAATACTTGCTGTTATAAAAGGCAGAACAAATTGTCACATAAAAGAAAAGTTTATTCTGTAACTAAATGCAGTGCCATTTTAAAGAACCTGTCAGTATGGTCAAGAAAAGCTGGAAGCACCTGGTGATTTGTTGAATCCTAGGCTATATAACTATCTTTTAATTTTATACAAAAAGAGGCAAAAGGGTTTCAGGCACTCAAGTACACAGTCGCTTTATTCATCAAAATCCAGATACTTCCATCCAAAGTGCAGATGCTGAAAACTGGACAAAGGCCTTTGAAAAGTAGGAACATCAAGACAACAATCTGGACATCTAATTAGCATAAAATCTGAGTACAAAATAGCACATAAATGTTGTGTAGGGTTGTGAGATACAACTAAAACACATTCAAAAACCAAGAAAGACAAAAACAATGCAGAAATATAAGCACATTAACAACACAGTGTAAAGGAGTTCCAAGATGGCTATATACTAATCAACAGCTTAACTTCAGCTCTCCCAATGTGAAAACAGAAACTGAGAAAAAGGAGTGCCATTAAAACTATTTTTGCGGTAAAATTCAGTTACTGGCTAGTAAATACACTGCCTGGATGCCAGTGAAGAAAATGTTGGAAAACCTGAAAGAAAATTGATCAGAAAGGGTGAAGAGAAAACACTATCTGGGAAAGATTCTGTAGCTGTTCAGCAAAAAGCAGTTCAAGCTTTAGCTATGTTTCAACAGATGGCCTCCAGTAATTTAGAGGAAAAAACAAATCACATGTATTCAGTGAATATTAAAATAAATAAAACAGTGAAGGACTATATCAACTCAAATTTTAACAAAAGATTACAAAAATAGAAAACGTTTTAACTACCAGTTCATATGATCTGATAAAACAAAAATCAGTGGTTGAAATGAAGAAAAAGCTGGCTGGGAATGAGACTTCTCAAGACGAACTGTTTAAAAAAACAGCAGAGTTAGAAAACCTGTAATTTTCTGCTGTACCACAGAAACTGGAAGGAGCACACTACATTCATTTTCTGAAAGCACAGATAAGCAACTGTACTGGTGTTTCACAGCAGGATTTGTTAATTAAAGCAACACATCATGTGTACTCTCTAAACCTGGCCATGACAAAACAGCGAAGATCTATTTTAGTAAAGATACAATCATACCAGCAGAAAGTGTTGATCCTGACAAAATGGTTGCAGGACAGCAAAGTATTAACAATTGAAGACAGCAGAATATTTGTGAAAAAATGATTATTCACTGTACATCAGCAGAAGAGTAGCAAATTTATTCCAGCAATCAGGGAATGTTGAGAGGTAGGTCTAAGATTCAAGCTGCAGTATCCAGTTGTCTTCAGAGTATTTTTCCTGGAGGATCAAAGACATTTTTGCTGCAGAACAGGCTGTTGAGGGCATAACATTTATCCAACAAAAAGTGAGCCCGAAGGCAGATGCAGACTCTGCTTCTCATTCTTCTAACAGTAAAGTTCAAAGAGAGACTTTCCCAGTGAAACTTTTCCAATTTTTCCAAAGAAAATGCTTGTGAGAGAGAAAAAAATCAGGAATTGTCAGGAAGAATCAGGAGCACCTTGGACCTGAAGCAGAGTTTAGTGCTGGGAGATGGAAATGATCAGGAAGAAGAGCGGCAACACTGAAATTATTGAATAAATATGAGATTATAAAGTATCAATCATACTGGTTAAATATGTCTTTGCCAATAAAATTGGCTGACAAAATTCTGGACTTTAGTTGACTTTGTTAAACTTGTGGGTGGACTACAAAGCATATACCCACATTATGCCTTTTAATGTTTAGAAGGACGGTAAAGGGAAAAAAGTAACTGCAAGTAAAATAATTGTTCTTACTAGTATTTGTATAAACCATTTCATGATATAAACTGCATGCTATATTATAAAGCAGTTTTGTATAGTGTGTAGCCAAGGGGGTATATTAAAATGTGGGGGCTAGCCTTTTCAGTGGCTGTTATACTTTTTAAAGATATTAAAGTAAACAAGTCCACTTTTAGTTGTAAGAAACACAGATTTTACAGTATACATAAGAGAAGAAAGGCTGAACAGAAGAAAGCTTAAGTTAATCTAATGCTGTGATCACGGCTGCTGGAGTGGGGGTGGGGTGTAAAAGAATACTGATTATATGTAGAACTAAGATTATAATTTCCCTTACCTTTAAAGGGTGGATGTCTAGATTAATGTCCCTGGCTTAAGCTGTGAACAAGTTTTTTTTTCTACGCAAATAAGCTTAAAAATAAGATAAAATGATGAAAGCCATGAAAAATGCTAATCTACTTACATCTGCAAATATATTAGCTTGTTTTCTTTTCCATTGGCAAATGGTCAGTGACAGACAAGAAGACTGCAGGTGAAGGCAGTTTGCCTGTGGAATTCCATACATTCTGCTCTGAGTCTAATTTACAAAGATTCCTTCAAAGCATCTGCAAGTTGTTAGCTGTTTTTTTTCATTGCTGACTACTTTTATATGGAGACAAGCTATATGCAGGTACAAGCAATTAATCTTCAGAGATCTGAGCATTCTTTCTGAGGGAAACACATAATTTAAAAGTACAGTGACAAGCAGTTCAGTGAAAAATAAAGTTTGAAATTATGGCAACTGAATAAGAGATAGTAGCTTCCCAGCAGCCTTAATACTTTAATGCATTTAGTAGGGCAAAAGCATAATTTAGTTTTATTTAGAGATAGCCAATGCATCTTGTTCTTTAGGGTTAAAAATAATGTTTTCTGCAAGTACACAAGCTGCTTTTCACATCTAGGAAGGGAATAGAGATAAGAAAAGAACAAACCGCAATCGGTGTAGATTAGGTTATGCCTGCAGGTGCAACTGTTGATTTTGGGCAACTCTCACTATCTGGAGGATTAAACATCATTTGTTAAAATGTACATAGTTTTATGTGTTTGTTCTATGTTTACAGGAGATGGGGGCATTCTGAAAATGTATTCAGTTTTTCTTTTGTGCGTTTTCAATAAAAGAAAAAGTCTTTAGAAATGTGACTTAGGTTCAAATGGAGATGAGAAGAAACAACTGTATAAAACATCATCCTTCCATACATTCTTGTGTGCATGTATGAAAAACGCTGGAAATACACATTCAAAAAATGTGTCAATGTGAAAACAATAGCTTTTGTCATAATGGTTACTCTATCCACAGTATCTTGGAATGTAAATGGCCTTACATGTATTGACAAAAAAAGGAAAGAGTACTGAATTATATTAAAAAAAGGACAGTGCAAATAGCAATGCTGCAGGAGACACATTTGGAAAGAAATGAGCATGTGAATTTGACAAAGAAAGGATGTCAGAATGGGTATTCAGCAGGATATCAGGACAAAGGAAAAGGTGCATAATAATATTGACGATTAGAGGGACTCTAATAGTGACAGAAGAAGAAAAAGACAATAATTGCAGATTTCTGACAATAAGGGGTTACTAGCAAAAGAAGATTATGCTGGCATGTATTTATTTTCCAACACAAAATGCTATTATAGAGCTTAAGAAAACTGTGGGAGAAACAATTAGCTTTCAGTAGGGAATGTTACTTATAGGCAGGGACTAGAACTTAATTTGCAACAGTGATGCTGTATCAGGGGGACCTAGAAGGGAAAAATAACAAAAGAGGGTAGATTTCTGAAGAAATTTATGAAAATGATTGATATGGAAAATGTGAATTCAGTAGTAGGAATTCAGATAGAATTTACATATTATTCCCCAATGTACAAGAACTGGGCTAAAATGGAATACAATTTACATTTCACAATTAATATGTGCATTTAACTGAAATTTTCAACACACATTTAATAACCATTTCACAGATCATGCACTGATAAAACTAAGATAAAAATTCAGGGTTATGAAGTAAAAATGAGACAATGGTGCTTTCCCACTTACCTGTTGAAAAGAGAGGAATTTAAGGAATGGGTAGTGGAAATTATTAGTGTGTTATTAGGGAAGACAGAAATTTCTTCAAAAGGAACAGCAAGTGAGTGGGATAAACTCAAAATGTAGTTTAAAACTAGGGTAGAAATAATGAAAGAGATATGATTAAGAAGTTATAGTAATTATTTAGAGGGGCTGACAAAAGTTAAAGTATTGCAAAATAAGGGAAATCTCACAGAACAAGAAAATGAACAATTGCAGAATGCTAAACAGAAAAAATAAGGGAATATCTGGATAATATACACGAGTTTAGAAAGGTTGCTGTTAAGCAAATCATTCTGATAAAAACTCTAGTGCACAAAAACGTTTAGCACAGTGACTTAGGCAACAGAAAGTACAAAGGGTTGTCGCCAAACTTAGGGAAGCCTATGGCAAGAAAAATAACAGAGAACCTATAGCAGTATTAGAGATACTTATGAAGTTTTATGAAAAAGCAGTCACTTTCAGAGTCACCATCTTCCCTGACCCCCCCCCCCATGACTGAAGGTAAAAACAGGTTCACAGCCCCCCTCTCCCTCTGTAGGACCTGGCACTTATGTCCAAACCTACACCAAAGTACTATACGAGCATTTATATAACTGCAAGGAATCAAGAATACCAGACAGGACAAAATCACCCTCCTCATGGAAGAGTAAACCTGTCTGGTGGACATCTACAATAAATAAACCCTATAATAAAAGGAAATAATTGCTGTCCAGGACCAAGAAGGGGCAAGTGCCTAATTGGAAGCAGTCTCTCCTTAGCCTGAACAAGCAGATAAGAGCAATAGTGAAATCCTCCAAAGCAAACTCAGAGTCGAAACAGCCATATCTACTAAAGGCAATCATAAGGCCTTCTTCACATATGTCCACAGTCTCAAAGGAAGCACTCAGATCTGCTCAGAACTGGTGGTCAAAGACACCACATACACAATGCTGTAGATATAGCCAACCTGCTGGCAGACAGGTTCAGTGAAAACCTCAACCCTCTGTCCCACCATCAGAAAATCAGGATATCCCCAGCACCTGCCCTCCCTCCCCTTATGTCTAGGGAGCAAGTCATCACTGCCCTCTCAAAGGCAGCTTCCATGGCACCTGATAACATCCCAGGCTGCATCCTATATGAACTCAGGCAGGAACTTGCAACACCATAAGGCACCCTGTTCAACCAAAGCCTGAGTAGTGGCTTTGTCCCAGCCACTGTCATCCCTTTGCACAAAGGTGGATCATCCACTGATCCAGGAATTTACAGACCTATCAGCCTAACTAGCCTGATCTGCAAAGCCATGGAATGGATTACCATGGACCTCATTAACAAGGACCATTGGCAATCTCCAAACACTCAATCCCACACAGCTTGGTTTTGTCAAGGGGAGGTAATGACTGTTAAATTTGGTCGACTTCTCTGAAACAGTCACCAAAGCCATGGATGAGGGGAAGACGGTGCACACCACCTATCTTGACTTGTCCAAAGCCTTTAATACTATTCTCCACTCAGGTATAGGTTCATAGGTAGGTACTAGGCTATCTGCCCGAAGGCATTTATAAGCCTAGCCAGAATGTGTTGGCTTTCGCCACCCCCTTAGATTAGTTCCCCGTGCCTCTGTCCAGCACAGCCACTGAAGTGATCCCCGGGGTAAACTTTCTGTTTCCCATCCACTCGTCAAGGTTTCTTTTGAAGAGTGGTAGCAAGGAGCTCTGCCTAATGTAGATTGGAATCTTGTTCCAAAGCATGGGAAGTCTCTGGGACAGGACTCTATCCCTCCAGCACATCCTATTTACTGTTGTGATGAGGTTGAGATCCCTAGAGCGTGTGGCTCGAGGGGATAAGGTTTTCTTTAGGTGGAGCATGTTCATCAATTCCGGGTTGGACATGGCCTTGTATGTCAGGCAGAAATTACCTCTGAGTAGGCGGTATGCAACCGAGTACAGCTGGAGTTTCTTCAGTCGAGCTGCACAGGGCATCTGTTTGAGGCCAGTGATCCTCTTGGTGAAGTACTTCTGTGGTCTTTCCAGCTGTTGCAGGTGTCTTGTAAGGTACATGTCAAATGGGGCATTGTACTCTATATGATGGGTCTGACGACTGATGAGTAGAGGGTCACAATGACCTCTTTTGATCTGGATGCAAACCCTTTTGTGATTAGGTGGGCCACGTAGAAGGATTTTCTAACCACTTTGGCAATGTGATTATCAAAGGTGAGATTACTATCTACTTGGGTCCCCAGATCCCTTATTACATCTTCCGAATTTAGGGGACTACCACCTATGTGATAGTTTGTCGGTACTTTGTTTTTTCTAAAGGGGATGACTATGCACTTTTTGGCATTTAGTTTGAGGCCATGGCTTTTACACCAGGTATCCGTTAGTGAGACCCTTATGGAGGATGTCTGCGTCAGTCGGAGAGTCAATTATAGCCCCTAGTTTGCAGTCGTCTGCGAACTTGTTCAGCCATAGTCCTCCTGTGCTTGCCTGTACCTCTAAGAAGTACATGCCGAACAGGAGGGGTCCTATGACTGAGCCCTGGGGAACGCCACTTGTAACCGGTTTAGAGTCGGACCTAGCTCCCACAACTCTCACCATGTGGTTTCTGTCCATGAGCCAGTTGGCAACCCATCTTGTGATGTAGGGGTTTATGTTCAGGCTGGTGAGCTTGTCTATAATACCAGAATGGGGAATGGTGTCGAAGGCCTTTGCGTGGTCTAGGTAGGCTGTGTGTACCACCTTTCCCTCGTCTATAGCCTTGGTAACTGTCTCAAAGAAGTCCACCAGGTTTAGGAGGCATGATCTTCCCTTAACAAAGCCGAACGGGGTAGGGTCCAGTGTTTGGAGGTTCCCAATGTCTTTGTTAATGAGTTCCATGATGATGCTCTTCATAGCCTTGCAGACCAAACTAGTCAGGCTTATAGAGCGATATTTCCCAGGGTCTGTTGTGGCTCCACCTTTGTGGAGCAGAATAACTATTGCTGTGTGCCACTCTATGGGTACATAGCCTGTGGAGAGGCTGAGTTTGAACAATGTGTTTAGGTGAGGGGTTAGTTCGTCTTTGAGCTTGTGTAGGATGCAGCCTGGGACACCGTCCGGTCCCATTGATGCTGTGTTTTTGACTTTGGAGGGGGCTGTTTTAACCCGAGTGTCTGTGATTTCAGGGACTCTACATTTTTCTGGTATGGTTATGGGCCCTTTTGGGGGTGAGAGGGGGGTAAAGTTTGCGCTGAACCTGTCTGCCAGGATGTTGGCGATATCGGTTGGTTCAGTGTATTTTGTGCCATTCTGCACTAACTGCGAGCAGATCTGAGCAATGCCACTTAGATTCTTGACATAGCTAAAGAATGCCTTGTGGTTATCTTTGGAGTCCTTGGCAATTTTTCTTTCGAAGCTCGCCTTGGATTATTTTATGAGGGATCGTAGTTTCTTGCTGATACTGATCAGGGATGTCTTTCCTTCTTGGGATTTTACTCTTTTCTGTACTAGTTTCCTCCTTCTATTGTATAGCTTGTTTATGCCAGGAGTCCACCAGATTGGTTTCCTTTTCTTGGAGGAGTGAGTCTTGGTTTTGCTTGGAACGGCACGATCCATGCATTCTTGTAGGTGCCTGTAGAATGCATTAGTAAAGGATTTTGCAGCTTGGACAGCATTATCCTTCAGCATGGGGGCTTTGAAAAGTACAGTTTTGTACCTACCATAAATGTAGATGTTCGAGGATCCACATTGCTGCAGTCATAACCTGTGGGTAGTCCGCTGTCCTCGGTCGGCCCGAATACCAAAGGGTTAGGCTGGCGTCGGTCATGGGCGCCCGGAGCTGACGTCAGTACGTAGGAGTACTTAAGCGCATGACCGACGCCATATTTTCAGTCTTTCTTGCCCCAGATGTCAGAAGGCCTTAAAAAGAAAAGGCCAGAGCCATAAAGGAGAGAAATAACAATTATCCCCAAGTAATAACAACAACAACAACCACAACCCCAAACCAAAGCGGGGAAGGAGGGAGGGAAAATAGGACTGCAGCAATGTGGATCCTCGAACATCTACATTTATGGTAGGTACAAAACTGTACTATGTTCTTCGTCTCACATTGCTGCAGTCATAACCTGTGGGTAGAATCCCAAAGCAAAGGAAAAGGGAGGCTGGCAAACTAAAAGGCATTAGGGGCTGCTAACATGCCCTGTAAGACTGCAGTGGCAAATCCAGCCCTGGACTTGGAGAAAAGAGGGAGATGATAATGCTTAGTAAAAGTATGAACTGAACTCCAAGTAGCTGCTTCCAAAATGTCCTTAGTAGCTACACCCCTCGAAAAAGCAGTAGAAGTGGCCGTAGCCCTAGTGGAATGAGGTCTAATCCCAGCAGGAACATTCTTCCCATGGTGAGAATAACAAAAAGCAATGCAATTACCAATCCACTTTGAAATAGTCTGCTTTGAAACAGCTTTCCCTTGTGAACCCAAAGCAAAAGTAACAAATAACTGTTGAGTCTGTCTGAACTCCTTAGTTCTGCTCAAATAATAACGTAACTGCCTGTGTATATCCAAAGAATGCAAGATTTTTCCCCCTTATTTTGGGGATCAGCATAAAAGGTAGGCAAATGGATAGACTGGTTCAAGGCCACATTAGAAATCACTTTTGGCATGAAAGTAGGGTTAGTGCTAAAGAAACTCTATCCTTATGGAATATTAGAAAGGGTTCAACTGCCATGAGAGCCTGCAATTCAGATACCCTTCTGGCAGAAGTAATGGCCAACAAAAGGCAGTCTTCCAAGACAAAACTTCAATTCAGACATAGCTGCAGGTTCAAAAGGAGGCAAAGTAAGCTTCTCCAACACAAAATTGAGATCCCAGGAAGGAGTAGGAGCTCTACGTGCGGGTCTTATATTTTTTGCCCCTCTAAGAAATTGCTTAAACAAAGGGTGAGAAAATAAAGGAGGGTCACAATCATAGTGAGCAGAAATGGCTGCAGCATGAACCTTCACAGAGGAGAACGACAAACCCTTGTCCAGTAATTCAGTAAGGTACTGCAGTGTACAACTCAAATTAGGTACCGAGACATCAAAATCCTTTGTTGTGCTCCAAAGAAAAAATCTCTTCCATTTATCAGCATAAACCTTTCTAGTGCTAGGCCACCTAGCTTCCAAAATGACATCCAAAACCTGCTGGGGAAGCTGAGAACCCACAGGCTCTAAAACAGAATACGCCAGGCCGTTAGATGCAGGGACTGCACCCTGACATTGAGCAAATGACTGCTTGACTGGGACAACAAATGAGGAAGCTGTGGTAAAGGCCAAGGAGGCTCCTGAATTAAACTCCTCAGCAGAGGATACCAGTGCTGACGTGGCCAATCTGGTGCTATTAAAATCATGCAAGGCTTGTCCCTCCTGACTTTCAAGAGTACCTTGGTAAGGAGAGGCAGAGGAGGAAAAGCATAGACGTGAAGGTTGTTCTAACTGAAAGATAGAACGTCCACTTTCCAAGCTTTTGGGTGAAACATCCTTGTGCAAAATTTTGGTAGTTGGAAATTTAGAGGAGAAGCGAACAGATCTATGTCTGGAGTTCCCCAAGCTACTGTCAACTGTTGAAATACCTGAGGATCCAATTTCCACTTGTGGGGATCCACAATTTGTCTGCTCAATACATCTGCTAGGGAGTTCTGTGCTCCTGGCAGAAACCGTGCTTGAAGAGTGATGTGCAACCCCAGAGCAGTCTCCCACAATATCATAGCTTGTCTGCAAAGAGGGTAAGAATGGGTCCCCCCCTGTTTGTTGATGTACCACATGACTGTAGTGTTGTCTGTTTGAATCAACACCTGTCCTGGTTGAAGTAGGCCCTTGAAAGCCATCAGGGCAAACTGGACTGCTAACATCTCCTTCATGTTGATATGCAAATGCTGTAATTCGGGAGGCCACGTGTCTTGAATCCATTTCCCATTGAAGTGTGCTCCCCAAGCCAGGTCTGAGGCATCCGTCGTTAAGATCTGACTCGCCTCTGGTCGGGTCACAGAGAGCCCCTTGTTTAGGTGACATTCCTGTGCCCACCACAAGAATTCCTTCTGGATGCACGGTATTATCGGAATGACAGTGTCCAAATCGTGGCAGTGTTGAGTCCACACACTTTTGAGATACCATTGTAGCTTCCTCATATGCAGTTTGGCATTGGGAAGTACCAGAATGCAAGATGCCATGAACCCCAAGGCTTGAAGGACTGTCCTTGCAGTCAGCCTGGACTGTACTGATAATTGCTGAAAGTAGAGGTGAAGAGTTCTTTGTTTGTCCGGGGTCAGAAAAGCCATCTGAGAGGCTGTATTCAGTCTCACACCCAGAAAGCACATGTCCTGAGAGGGTACTAGACTGGACTTTGTTTCGTTCACAGAATACCCTAGGCACTTTAAAACTGCCATCACATACTGTAGCTGTTGAAGTAAATTGTTTTTGTCTTGAGCAAGAATCAAGCAGTCGTCCAGATAAGGATAAATTTGTATTCCCCTCAGTCTTAAGTAAGCTATTACAGGAGCCAGAACCTTTGTGAACACCCTGGGCGCAGTAGATAAACCAAAGGGCAATGCAGAGAACTGATAATGAGAAGTACCAGGCCGAAAACGCAGGAATCTCCTGCAGCTGGGCCTGATAGGAATGTGAAGATAGGCTTCTTTGAGATCCAGAGTTACCATCCAGTGCTCTTTTCCTAGCAGAGGCAGAAGTTGATGTAAAGTTAACATCTTGAACTTTGGAATGTCTAGGTATGTATTGAGAATGGACAAATCCAGAATTGGCCTCCAAGTGTTTCCTTTCTTTGGCACTAGGAATAGACGAGAATAAAACCCTAGGCCTTCTTCTGACGAAGGTACCACCTGGATTGCCCCCATCCGTAAAAGCAAAGAAATTTGATCCTGAGCCTCCATCCTTTGCTGAGGAGGTACATCTGGCATGCCTTTGAAAGGGGGAAAAGTGTGAAAATAAAACTTGTAGCCTTGATTTATTATGTCCAACACCCATTTGTCCTGGGTGACCAAATGCCAATTTTGATTGAAAAGTGCCAACTTTCCTCCTTGAGGAGCTGCCAGAAGAGAAGGGTCCGGCAGCTGAAGATACAGGTCATTGGGTCTGTTTACGAAAAGGCTGACCCCTGCCCTCACCAGAAGATTGTGCAGGAGAACTCCAAGTCCTAGGTCTGAAGGAACCCTGAGCGTGAGTCCTGCCCCTACCACGTCGAGACCTGCCCTTAGACTGAAAATCCGAAGAAGGGTAAGACCATCCTCTTGCAGGCCAATTCCTGCTAAACTTAGGGGGCTGCACTTGCAAAAATTCCTTAACTGTCTGCATAGACTTAGCTTTGTCTTCCATCTTTTTCAAAACTGACTCCACAGGGGAACCAAAAAGAACTTCAGATTGAAGGGGAGCATCCAAAATCCGAGCTTTAACATGCGCTGACAAATTTTGATCCTTAAGCCAGGCATGTCTACGAATAACTGAACCAGTAGCAGCCACCCTGGAAGAAGCCTGAAGGGCATCGAAGCCACACTGCAAGGAATGTTTACCAACCTGATCTGAAGCATGAACCAAGTCCTGCAATTCCTTACACTCTATACCCTCAGCTAAAGCATCTACCTTAGCTTTCAATTGACCTAACAGAAAGTTCTGATACTTCAGCATATGGAATTGGCAATTTAAAGCCCTCATAGCTAACGTGGAAGAGGTGTACACTTTTTTACCCCACCTATCCAACGCTCTAGAATCTTTATCCAAAGGTACTGGATTCTTAACCACAGAAGCCCTGACACCCTTAGGCCCTTGAATAATAGTTTCCGGATCAGCTCTAGGGCTCTTGTACAAATATTTATGTGCCTCTGGAACTCTGTAATACCTGTCTGGCTTGACAGGAGCAGGGGGTAAAGAATCAGGATTAAGGGAAGCTTCAGAAAAAACATCCTGAACAACATCTAAAACAGGGGGAATAGCCAAAGGTCTATGCTGTGGCAAAAACAAAAATTCTCTAAGCCTCTTACGAGAATCTGAAAAATCCTGACCTTCCCACTTGAAATGCTCCCTCATGGAATGCAAGGTTTCAGAAAATGAAAAATCCTCTGGAGGTGAAGCAGAAGGACAGGAATCCTCTGCATCCGAATCAGAATAGGGAGGAAAATCCTGAATATCTTCAGCTGAAGACTCAGAGTAATCTGAGGAATGCTCCATTCCCTCTAAATCTGCCTCCACCCTAGGCCTCTTCTCTGGAGGGGGCATAGAACCCCTGATCAAAGTAATCAAATCCTCTGCCATTTTCAACATATGTTTTTTAGGAACAGAACCCGAAGAACCAGAGCTGTGTCCTGTACCCGAAACACCCGGTCTAGCCTTAGCAGGGCCTTTAGTGACTGAAGTAGAAGGCCTAATAACCTTTTGTAAGGATAGAACCACAGAAACTTGAGAGGCACCCTCGGCCTGACCTAACTCCTGAGAGGCCAACTCCTGTAAAAGTAAGGGTTCCCCCTGGGATTCAGCCGAGACCTCGGCTGGATCCACAGATTCAACCGTAGATTCCATAGAACCGGCGTCCGTAACGGACAACTCATCCGGTTTAGACCTTAAAGATTTATCTTTTCGCTTTTTAGCGGTAGCGGGCGTCGGAGGATCCGACGGCATGTTGTAGTTACACCGCTTACCGAAAACAAGCCTAGCACAGTCTAATCTGCGTTTAATGGTGCGCTTATTAAATCTAGCTAAGCGACACCCGACTATGTCGTGCTCAGGCCCTAAGCAAGGAATACAGAGAGAATGATAGTCCCTATGAGGTATCTGTTTCCCACAAGAAATACAGTTATTAACTTTTTCTGACATCCGGATTAACTGAGGCAAGAAAAGACAAAAATTTCCCCCAGCGGGGTACTTAGCCCAACTTGGTCTTCGGTCTGAAACTCGAAAACTGAAAATTTCAGAACGCCGAACGGCACTTGCAAACGCTGCTTCTGCTTCGGACCACGCGGCAAGAAAGACTGAAAATATGGCGTCGGTCATGCGCTTAAGTACTCCTACGTACTGACGTCAGCTCCGGGCGCCCATGACCGACGCCAGCCTAACCCTTTGGTATTCGGGCTGACTGAGGACAGCGGACTACCCACAGGTTATGACTGCAGCAATGTGAGATGAAGAACATCTTTCCACCTCGGTCTTAAGTAACGTGAAGTTTGCTTTTGAAAAGTTTTTCACAGTGGTTTCCTTTCCGGGGTGGGGGCGGAATGTGGATATCCAAAGTGATTTATTTATGGTCAGATCTAGCCAGCAAGGGGTTGACCTCTGGTGTGGAAGACCGGTCACCCATGCTGGTGATGACCAGGTCCAATATGTTGTCATCTCTGGTGGGAGTGTTGACCATTTGAACCAGGGCATTTGAGTTTATAAATTCTAGGAAATGTTGGGCAAGGGAGTTAGTACTTGAGTAGTTCTCCCAGTTAATGTTTGGGTAATAGAAATCACCCAATATTAGGGTGTTTGGTAGGACCTTTATGTTTCCCAGTGTTTCCAGAAATGCAGAATGGGGGTCCTAGGACATGGTGGGTGATCTACAGCAAGCTGCAATTTGAATTGCAGTTTTGCCTGTTGTTAATTGCACGTGGATGATCTCTGAAGCATCGTGCTGTGCCACTAACCTGGAGGTGTGGGTATCCTTGATGAATATGGATATGCCCCTGCCTTTTGCATTTCGGTTTGGGTTCTGTGGCTGAAATGTATGGTATGAGTTGTAGCCTGGTAGTGCTGGGGTGCTCTCTGGAGCCTTAAACCAGGTTTCTGTTACTGCACATATATCAATTTTTCTCCATATAACAGCAAACAGAATGAAGTAGAAGTCACCACGATAGTAAAAATAATATTGTCTTTTATTATCGAAACAAGCGCTTTCACGTACTGCCAAGGTACGCTTCTTCAGGTTTATAAATCAATTCATTGTATCCAATATTTATATACAAAGTATCTTATCAAATAAATCAATTAAACAATTAATCAATTTGGTAAAGATAACTCATCAACTGTTCAACTATTTCACTTTAAAGCTACATAATTCATTAAGCTTGTAGAACACGTAATAAAATGTGGCAGAATAAAACTGATTATAATATAAATATAAATATATAATAAAAATGAACATGAAAATAATACTTATCATTATAATACTTATCATTATAAAGTGCCTAAATACAGTACTTAATTTTTCTCCATACTTAGGAGTGCCTCCAGTGCATGCATTTTGAGGTTTAGACTTCTGGCACTGAGTAGCATTAACCTCAGTTTTTTGTTAATTGTGCTATTTACGGCGGTGGGTTTGTCATTTGAGCCTTGCCTAAAAAAGGCACTATGGGGGTGGCAAAAGCCTTGGCCAGTAATCGAAAGCCTAAGGGTGACAGGTGCAATCCATCTCTAGCGAAGCAGTGTGGCTTGTCGAGCATGTCATCCCAGGCAGACAGATGCCGGATCCCCTTTGAATGACACCAGAAATTTAGCCAATTGTTGAAATTGAGAATTTTTTCTTTATACCGTGGTATCATTCTTGGTGAGGGCAGGATGCTACTCAGGGTCAGGGTCATACCGGCCTGGGCTACATGATCAGAGAGCTCTTCCATGTCTCTTTTCATGTAGTCCAGGGAGGTACGGCTCAGGTCATTCACACCAACATGGACAATGACAGAGTCATATTTGTACTTGTTCTGGATTGACCTGAGTGCTTGTGTTATGTGGCGTATCCTGGCACCTGACAGGCAGCTAACAGTAACCCTCTCCTTATTCCGCCTAGTGAGGGGGACATCAGTGTGCCTGACTATAGAATCACCTATTACTAGTATGTTGGGTATGTTATTTTGCCTTAAGGGCTGTGATTGCATGGCACACTGGTTTTGTGAAGTATGTGTTTCATGGTTTGTGCTGGGGGGTGGAGGTTGCTCGGATGTTTGCTTTGGAGGTCTCTGTTGGTTTTGCAGATTTTTATTTAGAGCCTCCAAGTATGTTTTCATGTATTTATGTGTGTTTTTTGCTGGTTCTGTTTTAATGGGTCTTTGTGAGACTGGTGGTCTGATGCAAGTATTTCCCTTCTCCTCTTGACTGTCTGATCCAGTCTTGGGTTGAGAGAGCTTAGCCTCCAGTTTGGCTGTATAATTGCATCTCTCGCATGTATTAGTGTTTGGTGGTAGGAGGAGAGGGTTGTCTGTGTACATGAGGCAGTTGTAACATTGCCTCAAAATGCCCAGATTCACCAGTTGGACTGGAGAGTACACATGAAACTGCCCTTTGGACATGCCTGGATAGGTACAGCGAACTGTTTTACTGGATGGTTGGTAAGGCCTTGTCCTTCTGTACAGTACAGGAGAGTCTAGTGCTAGGGTTTATAAGTGCTTGCTATGACTTTTGAGCAAGTGCCTGGCTGAGAAATGAATGGTTTGAGTGCTTAAGTTGAAAGTTTGTCTAGTTCCAAGGGGAAAATTGAAGAGGAGACTTTGTGGAGCCGGGAATAGTTTTACCCTAGCTAACCTGCGCTGCCCGTCGCACAAAACCGGACAAATGCGGTATTTATAGCAGGGAAATGAGAGAGGGAGAAATTGGCCCAAAATAGCCAATAAACTACTAATTTCTGGGCTCAAACCACTCCTCCAGGAACAGATAGGCTGCTCAAAGCTCCCCTCTCTCACCGGTGAACAGAGGAACTTCCTTCTATCCAAGTAAGGTATGGGCAAACACAGAGATTTGTAACACAGCCCTGAATTCAGCACTAACCTGAAAACTGGACTATACTAGCTTAGAAAGGCGGGAAACAAGTATATTTTTTTCGTTTTTTTTTTTAAGAAAATAAAGCAGATACAATAAAAAAAAACACTAAATGCACAGAAAAGAATACTTATTGTTATATATCGCAGATCAGAGTTGTAGTCAATGCCCCTAGTAATAAAGTAGGAAGAAACACAAATACAGTAAAAGCAGATAAATAAAGTGCAACTGAGCCCGGTCAGCAGTCTTCAATCAGACAAGTTCTAAAGTACAGTTTTGTACCTACCATAAATGTAGATGTTCGAGGATCCCATTGCTGCAGTCCTAACTATTGGGTATAGTCCGCATCCAGTCGGCCCGAATACCAGAGTATAAGGCTGACGTCGGTCAGGGCGCATTAGACTGACGTCAGTACGTCAGGGTACTAATGCGCATGACCGACGTCATATCCTCAGTCTTTTCTTGCCCCAGATGTCAGAAGATCCTAAAAAGACCAGGCCCAAAATACCTGCACCAAAAATATGTACAATATATACAAGAATATATACAAAAAATATATATATATATATAAGCATGTAACCTCACCTACACAACCACCCCTAAACACAGAGGGGAAGGAGGGAGGGTAAATTGGACTGCAGCAATGGGATCCTCGAACATCTACATTTATGGTAGGTACAAAACTGTACTATGTTCTTCGTTCCCCATTGCTGCAGTCCTAACTATTGGGTAGAATCCCAAAGCAGAGGTAAGGGAGGCTGGCAAATCATAAAGAAGCAGGAGCTGCCAACATGCCTTGCAAAACAGCTGTGGCAAAACCAGCCCTAGACTTAGAGTAGATAGGTAGGTGATAATGCTTAGAGAAAGTATGCACTGAACTCCAAGTAGCTGCTTCCAAAATATCCTTAGTTGCCACCCCCCTTAGAAAAGCTGTAGAAGTGGCAGTAGCCCTAGTGGAATGAGGCCTAATCCCAGCTGGAATCTCCTTGCCATGATGGGAATAACAAAATGCAATGCAAAAGCCAATCCACCTAGAAATAGTTTGTTTTGACACAGGCTTGCCCTGTGAACTCAAAGCAAAAGAAACCAACAACTGCTGAGACTGCCTAAAATCCTTAGTCCTACTTAAATAATAACGCAATTGCCTGTGTACATCTAAAGTGTGCAAAATCTTCTCCCCTTTATTTTGGGGATCTGCATAAAAAGTAGGCAAATGAATAGTTTGGTTTAAAGCCACACTAGAAACCACCTTAGGCATAAAGGAAGGATTAGTACGTAATGATACCCTATCCTTATGGAAAATCAAAAATGGCTCTACTGCCATAAGGGCCTGCAACTCAGACACCCTTCTTGCAGAAGTAATGGCCAACAGAAAAACAGTCTTCCATGACAAGTATTTCAATTCAGCAGTAGCCGCAGGCTCAAAAGGTTGTAGAGTAAGTTTTTCCAACACAAAATTGAGATCCCAAGCAGGAGTAGGAGCTCTACGTGGGGGTCTTATATTCTTTGCCCCTCTAAGAAACTGCTTGAACAAAGGATGTGAAAACAATGGTGGGTCACAATCATAGTGAGCTGAAATTGCTGCAGCATGTATTTTAATGGAAGAGAAGGACAACCCTTTGTCCAATAACTCAGTAAGGTATTGAAGAGCCGCACTCAAATTAGGCTCAGTAACCTGCAAATTATTTGCTGTACTCCAAAATAAAAATCTCTTCCATTTTTCTGCGTACACTTTCCTTGTACTAGGTCTTCTAGCTTCCATAATCACATTTAAAACTTGTTGAGGAAGTTGAGACCTGCTGTGTTTCAACACAGAATATGCCAGGCTGTTAGATGAAGAGAGTGAAGCTTGACATTGAGCAGATGACCATCCTTCTGAGATAACAGATGAGGAATCAGAGGTAAAGGCCATGGAGGCCTCCTTACCAGACTCCGAAGTAGTGGGTACCAGTGTTGCCGAGGCCAATCTGGAGCTATCAAAATCATCCTTGGCCTGTCTTGTCTGACCTTTAACAGTACCTTTGGAAGAAGAGGCAGAGGAGGAAAGGCATACACATGAAGGTTTTTCCAACTGAAAGACAGAGCATCCACTTTCCAAGCTGTGTGATGAAACCCCTTTGTGCAATACTGTGGCAGCTGGTGGTTTAGTGGAGAAGCGAACAGATCTATGTCTGGAGTTCCCCATGACACTGTCAATTTTTGAAATACATGAAGATCCAGTTTCCACTCGTGGGGATCCATGATATGTCTGCTTAACACATCTGCTAAGGAGTTCTGTGCTCGGCAGAAACCTTGCCTGAAGAGTTAGTTGCAAGCTTAGCGCAGTCTCCCATAAAATCATTGCTTGCCTGCATAGAGGATAAGAATGTGTTCCCCCTTGCTTGTTGATGTACCACATGACAGTTGTGTTGTCTGTTAGAATCAACACCTGCCCTGGAAGAAGTAACTCCTTGAAAGCCATTAATGCAAACTGGACTGCTAACATCTCCTTCATGTTGATATGTAGATGCTGTAGTCTGGCAGGCCACTTGTCTTGTATCCACTTTCCATTTAGATGAGCTCCCCAAGCAATGTCCGAGGCATCTGTCGTTAAAATCTGACTCGCCTCTGGCGGGTCACAGAGAGTCCCTTGTTTAGGTGACATTCCTGAGCCCACCACAAAAATTCTTTTTGAAGGCAAGGTATTATTTGAATGACAGTGTCCAAATCCTGGCAGTGCTGTGTCCATACAATTTTGAGATACCATTGCAGCTTCCTCATATGCAGTTTGGCATTGGGAAGCACCAGAATACAAGATGCCATGAACCCTAATGCTTGAAGGACTGTCCTTGCAGTCAGCACGGACTGATGAGATAGTTGATGGAAGTAAAGTGATAGACTCTTTTGTTTGTCCGGGGTTAAAAGGCCATCTGGGCTGCTCTATTCCGTCTCACACCCAGAAAGCACATGTCTTGAGAGGGTACTAGACTGGACTTTATTTCGTTCACAGAATACCCTAGGCATCTTAGCACTGCTATAACATGTTCCAGATGCTGTAGAAGGTCTTCCTTTTCTTGAGCCAGAATCAGGCAGTCGTCCAAGTAAGGATAGATTTGAATTCCTTGAAGCCTGAAGTAAGCTATCACTGGAGCCAGAACCTTTGTGAATACTCTGGGCAGTAGATAAGCCAAAGGGCAATGCAGAGAACTGATAATGAGAATTTCCAGCTCGAAACCGCAGATACTTCCTGCAACTTAGCCTTATAGGCACATGAAGGTAAGCTTCCTTGAGATCTAAAGTTACCATCCAGT
Organism: Protopterus annectens; assembly: GCF_019279795.1. NCBI lineage: Eukaryota > Metazoa > Chordata > Ceratodontiformes > Protopteridae > Protopterus > Protopterus annectens. The sequence goes on along the minus strand of NC_056744.1, from coordinate 1,135,987,588 downwards.
GATCTTTGCCCAGCAGAGGTAAAAGCTGTTGTAACGTCAACATCTTGAACTTGGGAATGTCCAAAAGCGTGTTGAGGAGAGATAAATCCAAATTGGTCTCCACGTGTTCCCCTTCTTTGGTACTAGGAACAGGCGAGAATAAAATCCTAGGCCCCTTTCTGATACAGGGACTGGCTGAATGGCCCCTATCTGGAGTAACTGAGAAACTTGCTTGTGAGCCTCTTTTCTTTGTGTAGGAGGAACGTCTGGCATGCCTTTGAAAGGGGCATTGTATGGAAATAAAATCTGTAACCGTGGTGAATGATATCCAACACCCATTTGTCTTGAGTAATTAAATCCCAATTTTCTTTGAAAAGAGACAGTCTTCCTCCCAAAGGAGCTGCCAAACGGGAATCTACTGGCAGCTGAAAAGACAGGTCATTGGGTCTGTTTACGAAAGGACTGACCCCTGCCCTCACCAGAAGTCTGAGCAGGTGAACTCCCTGTTCTAGGCCTAAAAGAACCTTGAGCCCTGCCCCTACCACGTCTAGACCTACCCCTAGACTGGGAATCATAAGCAGGATATGTCCACCCCTTAGCAGGCCAATTTCTACTAAACTTCGGTGGCTGCACCTGCAAAAAATCTTTCACAGTTTGCATAGACTTAGCTTTGTCCTCCATTTTCTTTAAAACTGCTTCCACAGGCGATCCAAACAACACATCAGACTGTAAAGGAGCATCCAAAATCCTTGTCTTAACATGCTCAGCTAAATTCTGATCCTTCAACCAGGCATGCCTGCGAAGAACAGAACTGGTAGCAGCCACCCTAGAGGAGGCCTGTACAGCATCAAAACCACATTGCAAAGAATGCTTACCCACTTGTTCAGACACATGAACCAAATCCAGCAACTCTTTACACTCAATACCTTCCGCCAAAGCATCCACCTTAGATTTCAATTGTGAAAGGAGATAATTCTGATATTTTAGCATGTGAAACTGACAATTCAATGCTCTCATGGCTAGAGTGGAAGAAGTATACACTTTCTTTCCCCACCTATCCAAAGCCCTTGCCTCTTTATCAGTGGGAACAGGATTTTTAACCACAGAAGCTTTAACACCTTTAGGCCCTTGAGAAATAGTTTCTGGGTCCACCCTAGGACTCTTAAACAAATACTTATGAGCTTCGGGCACCCTATAATACCTATCAGGCTTAACAGGAGCAGGAGGCAAAGAGTCAGGGTTCAGGGAAGCCTCTGCAAAAACATCTTCCACCACATTCAACACAGGAGGAATAGCTAAGGGCCTATGCTGGGGTAAAAACAAGAATTCCCTAAGCCTTTTCCTGGAATCAGAGTAATCCTGGCCTTCCCATTTAAAGTGCTCCCTCATGGAATGCAGAGTCTCTGAAAATGAGAAATCCTCAGGAGGAGAAGCTGTAGGAGTGGAATCATCCACATCAGAATCAGAATAAGTAGGATACTCCTGCAAGTCTTCCGCAGAAGACTCTGAAGCCTCTGAACACTGTTCAAAACTATCAAACTCCGGTTCCACCCTGGGCCTCTTATCAGGCGGGGGCATAGAACCTCTAATCATAGTAATCAAATCTTCTGCCATTTTAAGCATATGTTTCTTAGGTACAGAACCCGAAATGCTAGGAGAAGCCCGCACTGAAACTGAACTAGGCCTACCTCTCAAAGAAGTTTTGGCAACAGAAGGAGAGGCTCTAACTACCTTGGGAAGAGAGGGAAGAACAGTCACCTGAGAAGCCCCTCAGCCTCGCCTACCTCCTGAGAAGGCACATCCTGTAACAGTAAAGTTTCTGCCTGGGACTCCATGGAAACTCCTGGCAAAACCTCTGGCTCCACTGAGCCTTCCAAAGAACCGGCGTCCGGGACTGCCGGTTCATCAACCCTAGGCTTCGCTGTTTTGTCCTTGCGCTTCTTGGGCGAAGCGGGCGCCGGAGCATCCGGCGGCATTTTATAATTGCAACGCTTCCCAAACACTAACCTGGCACAGTCTAACCTCCTCTTAATAGTGCGTTTGTTAAACCTAGCACAAGAGCGGCAACCAACAACGTCGTGCTCAGGCCCTAAACAAGGTATACACAAGGTATGGTAATCCCTATGAGGTATCTGTTTCCCACAAGAAATACAGTTATTCACTTTTTCTGACATCCGGTAAAATACTGAGGCAAGAAAAAACCAAAATGTTCCCCAACGGGGTACTTAGCCAACTCTGTTTCGGTCTGAAACTCCGGTTTCGGAAATATTTCAGAACGCCAACCTGCACTCGCAAAACTGCTTCTGCATCGGACCATGCGGCAAAAAAGACTGAGGATATGACGTCGGTCATGCGCATTAGTACCCTGACGTACTGACGTCAGTCTAATGCGCCCTGACCGACGTCAGCCTTATACTCTGGTATTCGGGCCGACTGGATGCGGACTATACCCAATAGTTAGGACTGCAGCAATGGGGAACGAAGAACATCTGCACACTCCCACTACTAGGGTGCAGGGGAACCTTCTCCAAAAAAAAATGGCCTGGATCAGTGCTCAAGATATACAAACAAAGCTAGATTCAGCAGACCTGAATCTGGTCTATGATACAGCAACAAGGCACACCAATTTCAGAAACAGTTCAAATAAGCAAACACAATAAGCCTGTGACCAGAAATTCCCAGCTCAGAAGGTTAGAATCCAGCCTCTCCTCCCACAAGAGTGCAGACCACAAACCCTCTTAATGTAGAATAACTGGCCTGAAGCCCAAGTGCTTAAGCCAGAACTAATACACTTTTAGAATAGCAGACACTGGGCCTTCAATCAGCAATTCCCAGCTTAGAAGGATGTAAGCTACCTGTCCTGCCACAACAGTGCAGATCACAAACCTTCTTAATGTAAAACAACCTGTATGAAGCCCAAGTGCTTAAACCAAAAGACGTAGAATAACAGTTACAATTTTATCCGGCTACTACCAAGCAGGAATAAATGCAGCAGAATAAATAAAATTGGGTACTTTTAAGAAAAGCAAAATAAAGTAGGAGGAAACACAAATACAGTAAAAGCAGATGAATAAAGTGAAAACATTTTTTTTTTTGTTTTGCAAGGAGAGAGGAAGGAAGAACCTAAGTGGGTTGGCCTTCTCAAATCTTCTCTCTGTATTAAGTAGAGTGAACACTAGACTCAGAATATGATCTCACTGTACTCGGTTAAGTGAGCAAATGAGATGGACCCAGGAGGAGTGTTCTAATACAGACTTACAGAAGGGGCGGGCAATTCCAGAGCCACCAACATAAGAACAGGGAGGGAGGGTGGGTGGGGAACTAACTGCAGAGAGTCACACAGCACACTGTTCAATGAAACACACAATTAGGAAACAGAAAAAATGAAAATACAGTACTTTTAAAACTGCAAGTTTGTACTTAACAGAAGACTAAAATACACTACTGCAAGTTTCACTTGACTTCAGCTTCTAATGCAAATGTTTGTAGCCAAGCAAGTCTCTCAGAAGTTGAGCATAGTTTTTAGATGCGTATAATAGATAAACTCTCTCAACTAGGCATCAATCCATATGTTACCAGATGGGTTGCAAACTGGCTCACTGATGGAACTCACCTAGTCAAAATAGGGGAAGCCACCTCAAGCAGTAGACCTGTAATGAGCAGCATACCCCAGGGATTGGTCCTGGGGCCTCTGCTGCTTTGGATATTTTTCTGAGGTGCAGACCAAAATCAGTGGGCTATGGCTGATCAAGTTTGCAGATGACTGCAAGCTGGGTGCTGTCATTAATTCCACTAGTGATGTCCACATCTTCCAAGAGGGTCGCACCCAAACAAAGGACTGGTGCAAGAAACACGGCCTCAAACTTAATGCTGAAAAATGCGTCATCATCCCCTTTGGAGAGAGTGACGTCCCCACAAATTATTGTATTAATAACAAGGTCCTAAGTACACCATCAGTCATGAGGGACTTGGGCACCCAGGTTGATAGTAAACGGACTTCTCATCCAGGGACAAGGAAGTCATCCCTGTATTCTTCCCTTATAAGACCCATTATTGAGCATGACACCCCTTTCAATATGTACCTTACAAAGCACATGCAGCAGCTGGAGAGACCACAGAGGTTCCCTCACCAGGAGAATCCAGGGGCTTAAGCATCAAGCATCTACCCTACATAGATAGGCTAAAAGTTCTGTACCTCTACTCAGTCTCATACAGACTCCTCAGAGATGACCTCTGTCTGGCATGCAAAGCAATCTCAGACCCTGTCTTGATGGGACTGCTGCATATCTGCAAGTCAAAGCTCCACTCGAGTAACCCACATGCGCAACCTCAACCTGGTCTGTGACATCAACAGGACTTGATGGCAGGACAGATACATGTCTCAGAGTTTCCCTTTCTGTGGAATAGACTACCTCTCCAAGTCAAGCAGACTACCTTATTAACCGTTTTTAAGTGCAACCTGGATAACTGGATGGGGAACAGAAAATATACCCCTGGGATTTCACCTGTGTCCCTGCTGGACAGGGGCATCAGGTGCTGACTTGTCGGAACATGGGCTAAATTCTTGGCTACACTTATAGGGGCCTCAGGGCCAATAGCCTAGCAACCTCATATGATCCTATAAAGCAGAATGGATGGAAAAGAAGTAAGAGCTCAAACTGAAATATTTATGGAAGATTTAATTATGGCACTATTAGAGGAAGATGAGACTTGAAAACTAAGTTAAGATAGCAGGAGATGGAATAAAAACTGTGAAGTATAATCAATCTGCAGGGAAGCTCCAGGAAAAGATGATATTCCTGTGGAAGTTTGGAAGTTAGGTGGGAAGAATGTGATAAAGACTGGAAAGACTTGATCAGTATTTTAAAAAGAGGGGAAGCACCAGCATCTTGGAAGAAAGCTGTGATAGCTGTATAACCCAAAAAAGGTCAGACCCAGCCTCAAATACTTCCATTTCAAATGTAAACTACAAATATAAAGTGATAAGCAATGTCCATACAAAAGCCACAGTCGTTACCACAGCCCAAACCCACTCAACAAATGCTGAAAGGCACAAAGTAAAAATCTCGAATAAAATCCACAGAGTGTAACTTCAAAATGAAAGATGTTCTTCTTTATTCCAAACAGTTAGCGCTTTCACCTATTGGCTTCATCAGACATAATGTTGGTCTAACAATCAAATCTTTAAATAGTCCATAGCTAACGCCCATAGGTTAGCAATCACATTGCATCACATCCTTTATTAAAAATCGTACACTATAAGGCATAATTTAATAAAATATATTAAAATCAAAGCATAACTTCACTAACATGCTTAAAACCTAAAGTCATAATAAAATTACATCTCATGAGTCATAGCGATGTACTTTATATGAAAAAATGACATCATAAAAAATCTAACTAAAACTCTAACAACGAACTTAGTTAATGGTTAACTTCCTACTTCTAAGCACTGGTTTTATTGAAACTTTATCATTCAGACCAGGGCTGACATCAGCCCTGAGTCTGATGATCCATCTAACCTCGCATTCCTCCGTATAATTACGGATGTCGCCTCCTCTGAGGCTAGGTTTGATTATTTGCACCACCATAAACCTAAAGCCATGCTGTGGTCCCAATAAGCTCACATGCTTAGCCAAAGCATTGTGTATACTTTTGATGCGTATATTATATATGTGGTCCCTTATCCTTTCGCGTAGCTTCCTGTTTGTCTTGCCAACGTAGAATGCATCTCATTCAGTACAGCAGGCAAGATATACTATGTTCTCACTCTGGCAATTGGTGTCCGTATGGAAGCTAAACCTACGACCTGTTTTAGGAGATTCGTGGACGATCTCTTCTTCATTTGGAAAGAAGATGAAGAGAGTTTGTTGAAATTCATTGAGGAAGTTAATTCATTAACCACTTATTTAAGGTTTACTGTAAATTATTCACAGACTCATATAGCGTTTTTAGATGTACATATAGAAAGGTTGGGGAATGGACTGCTTAATACTATGATACATAGAAAAGAGTGTTTTAGGAACACAATTTTACATCGTGATAGTATGCATCCACGTTTTGTCTTTGAGAATGTTGTCAAAGGTCAATATATGAGGGCATCAAGATTAAATCCATTAGATGAATCATATAGAGATGAAATAAGGGATGTGAGTACACGATTTAGACAGCGTGAATATAGAGAGAGGGAGATTGGGCAGGCAATGAGAGATATGGAGGAGTTGAGAATTGCTAGAGCTGCCCCTTACTTCTCTGATAGGTCACAATTACTTGATACAACCCCTCATGAACATTTGAATGAATTTTTAAGGTTCCCCTTGTATTATACAGCAGATGTTCCCCAGGTCAGAGACATTATCAGTAAGCACTGGGATACTTTATTATTGGATGACAAGATAGCAGGAATAGTTGGTCCTTCTCCTAAGTATTCCTTCAGGAATAGGAAGAATTTGAAACGACTGTTATGTCATCGGCCATTAGATAAACCATGCTTGCCTAATGAACATATAGGTTCTAACACGCTACCATGTGGGAATTGCGGTCAGTGTAATTTTATTAACACTGAAAGTGAGTTTTTACATCCTAAAACAGGTCGTAGGTTTAGCTTCCATACGGACACCAATTGCCAGAGTGAGAACATAGTATATCTTGCCTGCTGTACTGAATGCGATGCATTCTACGTTGGCAAGACAAACAGGAAGCTACGCGAAAGGATAAGGGACCACATATATAATATACGTATTAAAAGTATACACAATGCTTTGGCTAAGCATGTGAGTTTACTGGGACCACAGCATGGCTTTAGGTTTATGGTGATGCAAATAATCAAACCAAGCCTCAGAGGAGGTGACATCCGTAATTATACGGAGGAATGCGAGGTTAAATGGATCATCAGACTCAGGGCAGATGTCAGCCCTGGTCTGAATGATAAAATTTCAATAAAACCAGCTCTTAGAAGTAGGAAGTTAACTATCAAATAAGTTCGTTGTTAGAGTTTTAGCTAGAGCTTTATGATGTTAAATTTCTCATATAAGGTACATTGCTACGACTTACGAGATGCAATTTTATTATGGTTTTAGGTTTTAGGCATGTCAGTGAAGTTATGCTTTGATTTTAATATATTTTATTAAATTATGCCTTATAGTGTACGATTTTTAATAAAGGATGTGATGTAATGTGATTGCTAACCTATGGGCGTTAGCTATGGACTATTTAAAGATTTGATTGTTAGACCAACATTATGTCTGATGAAGCCAATAGGTGAAAGCGCTAACTGTTTGGAATAAAGAAGAACATCTTTCATTTTGAAGTTACACTCTGTGGATTTTATTCGAGATTTTTACTTTGTGCCTTTCAGCATTTGTTGAGTAGGTTTGGGCTGTGGTAACGACTGTGGCTTTTGTATGGACATTGCTTATCACGTTTAGCTCTGCCACAGTGGTTTTTGCTTTCCGGTGGTGTGTTGCCATATTACAAATATAAAGTGTTTATGTCTATACTAGCTAAAAGACTGGCAATGAAGTTGCCAAAATTGATAGATATGGATCAATGTGGTTTTGTTAAAGGAAGACAAACATTTGACAACATTAACAGAATGATGATTCACAGAAAAGAATTTAAGAAAATATCACTGTTGTTGGTGGGTCTTGATTCAGAGAAAGCATTCCACAGAGTAATCTGGGATTTTATGACTAGGGCAATGGAGGCATTTGGATTCCCTGATACAATAATAAGGTTAATTATGGGGATGTATGAAGGGGCAAGAATTAAAGTGTTAGTTTTTTATCTCTCTTAAGCTGTATTTGAGCAGAGGAAACAGGCAGGGGTGTCCTCTTTCCCTTTATTTGCTTTACATTTAGAGCCACTGACAAAGAAAATAAGGGACTCAGAAATTCAAGAATGTAATTGGTATGGTGATCAAAAAAGTTGGCTTTATTTACAGATGACATTATTTTGTACTTGATAAATCCAAAAAAATGTCATATCAGTGTTGTGGAACATTTTGAGATAGTTTAAAGTCTTCAGAATATAAAATTAATGAAGATAAAACAAAGACTATAGCCATAAATTATGTACCTACTCATCTTGGTTTGGCAATACGCATATTTATGGGGAAATTATAATTTGAGGTATTTAGGAAAATGAATTTAAAGGCTTCTGCTGTGGTAGCTAAAGATATGTGGGAAGAGACTAAAAAAGACAATACAAAAAATGGGAAACTAAGTTTATTTATGGATACGGATAATAAGATATGAGCAGCAAAAATGTTTTTACTCCCTTTAGTTTTATATAACGGTCAAGCATATTTTTATCAAATAGATGAAAGGTTGTGGACAATAATAAAGGGTTGAAGGAAATTATCTGGGAGGGAGAGAGGGCAAAAGTTAAATGAGATAAGTTGATCCTCCCAAAAGAACAAGGTGGTTTAGGATTACATGATTTGAAGGGATTTTTCAATTAAGGCTCAGACATAACACAAGCAAGCAGAAGGTTACCATTCAAAGTGGAGAGGGATGATGATGAAGCAGGGGGACAAAATATAAGGAAAGAGTGGGGTTCTGGATGCAGATCCTTAAGGAGATTAATAACCACCATACAGAATATTATACTCAAAGTTGCAGAAAGTATTCTAAGAACCAAACCAACACATGAATGGAGAAAGGAGATTTTGCCAACAGGGATGACTGCAAGAAGGGGTATAGAAGATAGGCAAGAGGGAAGACGAATATTAGAATATAGGCAAAGAGAAAGAGACAAGGAGAATTCTAAGTGAAAGACAGTCTGGTAGATTTTAAATCAAATTTAGAACTGAAACAGCTGTTGAAAAGGGGACAATTAGTATGGCATATAAAATATTATATTATAACTATAAGAATCCGAGAAGATTAGAAAAGATTGGGAAGAGAGACCGGAAAAGCAATTTACAAATTAACAATGGGAGGACATGTGTATGGCGCCCAAGTATGCAAAATCCAGAAGGTGTAGAAATTTTGCTTGGAAGTGTTTGCATAAGTATTTTTATGCCACAAGTAAACATCAAAGAACTTTTCCTCAGGTAGATAGCAAATGTGAAGATGTGAGATAGGGAAGAGCGAGGTAACTAGGAATGTGTTTCATGGGAGTGTAATGAGTTGGCAAATTTAAAAAATTCCCTGGGGAGTACTCTGTCAGAAATACTTGGTGAGCAAATGGCTGTAACTAAGGAAATGATTCCTTTAAGTTGGGACACAGGATCTGAATTGCCTAGACGTAGTCAGGCCTTATTAAGTATAATTCTGTTGGCTACCAAAAAAGAAAAGACTAGAAAATAGAAATCAAAATCTAAACCAACTGTATTAGAAGTACTAAATAATGTAAAAGAGATAAAAGAACTAGTAGGGGAAATGTTTAGAAAAGGGAAAGAGGAAATTGTATACAAATAAATGGAATTTGTGGGAACAATACATGCCGACTAAAGTTCAGGAGAAGGAGTAAGGTTTAAGGGAAGGCAGGAATTGAGTGTAATCTTGGACTAAAACACACATATGTAAATGGAAAAAAATGTTAATATGGTTGTTTTCTTTTTTTTTTTCTATTAATGTACGTCTGTCTACATCTTAAATTATATTTTAATAAAGGTGTTTAAAAAAAAAGGGAGAGACAGTGTAAAATATGTAGACTTCAATAAAATGTACACAAAATTCTACCATACAAGATAATTTATTTTTGCTTCAAGAAAAATGGAGATGTAAGATGTGCGCCCTCTTTCTTAAAATTTTTGCCACAAGTGTGCTGGTCATGAACAGTGTTCTAATGTGCACAACACAGGTTAAAAAATCACATGATGAGGGGGATTCAGAAAATTATGTGAAGGGGTTAAGTAAAGCCTGAAAATGGGGGCATACCTCTAAAAATAGGGACATCTTGTGCAATGGTAAATTAGGCCCATAAATAGGATCATTTTTCTAAAACAGCGACAATTGGGAGGTCTGCACTGGAGTACATAAGTCTGTGGTAGTTGTAATGTTTTGTCAATTTTTTTGCCTCGAAGTGTGAAAAAATGAATGGTGTATGTTGTAGTTGAGTTTCCAGTGGGGTTGGGTATGATTCAAAGTTCAGCTCTGACCCCACTGGTGGTCATACTGGTGATGGATTACATTAGCAAACAGATCAGAGGGGTTAGTTCAACAAAGCTGATGTATGCAGACAGTGTGGCATTACATGTCGACTCTGAGTAAGAACATTAGCAAAGGTTAGTGAAATGGAATTTAAAACTGAAGGCACAGATAAGACAGTTGTAATGGCAGCAAATGGAGGAATCAGAAGAACCTGAGAATGGAGATAGAAAGGAGAATAGTGAAATACGTTAATATTTTCAAATATGTGGGAGGATTGGTTGAGGAGAAGAGAAGTCTGAATGAGGAGGTCAAAGTTATAATCAGAGGTGCTGCAGCCAACTGGCACAGAGTGTCATGGGTAGTGTATGCCAGAAACTATCAAAGAAGTTTATAAGTAAGATGTGTAAAACAGTGGTGCGACCCATGCTACTACGTAGTATGGAAACCTTGGCAGTAAAGACAGAGAATTTGAGGAAGCTAGAAGTGATAGAGATGACGTTCCTGAAACATGTGGGATACAAACGATGGGACAAAGAAATTAGCACATCAGAGTAGAAACCAGAGTAGCTCCAGTTGTAGAAAAAGAAAAATAGAGCAGATTACAATAGTTTGGGCACATGTGCAGAAAAGCATAAGACAGTTTGGTAAGGAAGATTTGGGACAGACAGAAGAGGCAAGAGGAAACAAGGGAGTCCAGCATGGCTGGATTATGTGCAGGAAGAACTGTGACAGTCAGCCATGACTTCTGAGGAAAGTAGGAGAGTGGCATTGAATCAAGAGAGGTAACAATGGTTGAAACGACAGCCCAACACCGTGTAGAGAAAAATGGGAAAAGAGGGCTGATGATGATAATGAACCATACCGCCACTATACTTGCACAATAAAACACCCAGACCTCTGAATGCAGTGAGTGTCACTGAGGGCATGTCACTCACTTCTATGAGTGATGTGACTCCTCAGGGCAGACCTGTCTTCCTTGAAGCCAGCTGTCCTATGCACCCAGGATGCAACCATAGTAACATGCACCCTGGTTTGTGCTCCCACACCCTCCATCTGAGAGGAGATAAGCAGGCAAATCTGCGTCACTCCTCTGTATCCCCATGCCAGCTTGTGCAGGCCCTGTATGAGCAGCAAATCAAATTCAGCTGATCTGTGTCATAGTTAGGGCTTTATACATGTATGCTAACAGCACTGGCTTAGTGTGACATTAAAAATGCCATTAGGTAAATACAAACTTCAGTTAACAATGCAGATAACATCTTCCAGTCAAGTACTTCCAAGTGCTTTCAGTATTTAATCCATAAGGTATAGAATATAGTAGTTGACAGTAATGTACTTTCCTTAAGTAGTGTCACATTTAATGACATGCCATCCAGTTTGAGCAGGAATTTTTCTGTAAAATACTGACCCTTAATCCTGAAATCTGACTTCCATGTACCTGTAAAAATCAAGCTGCTAAAGGGCTTTGGTTTCTTTTGTTATGCATATCTTTGATGTGCTCTTGCATTCTGATTTAAAATTTCCTAGTAGTTTTAGCTGTACAGAAAAGATTGCAGGAACATGTCAGAATGTACACCACACATGTACCACGTGTACACAAGTCATTGTACCAATTTTTCTGGGACTTTGAACCACTGCAGGACTGCCCAAATCAGCTTTCTTGGGACTTTGACATATGCTTTCCTCAAGTCTAGGAATGTCCAGTTGGACTCTTTCCTCATCTCTAGCATGTTCTGAATTATATATCTCACTACAAATATCGGCTCTGTTGTGCTGCATCCTGACCTGTACATCTCCCATCTTATTTTCTACTAGTCTGTGTATTAAATTATCAAGTCACCCTCTACAAACTTTCATGCAGTGTGACAGGAATTTAATACCTCTGTACTGCCCACGTGTGTGGATGTCTCCTTTGTTCTTGTACATATGCACCTGTATGCTTATTCTCAAGTCATCTGGGATATGCCTTTCTCTCTCCACACTGCTATGAGTACTGCCAGGAGCCATTTCTCCCCTATCTCACCCAGCATCTTAATCATATCTACAGTGACCTCATCTGAGCCTGCTGCTTTCCCTGACTTCATTTTCCTTAGTGCTATTTTTACTTATTCTATGGTGGGCTCTTCCTCATCTTTTATCATACTCTGTGTCTGGGACAGTACAACTTTTCTGGGGTTTTCTTCATTTAGAAGCCACTGGAAGTACTCCTTCCATCTGCCTTGATATCTTGTGGACTGGGGAGCAAGTTGTTGCTGATATCCCTTATGAAAGGCATCTGACTACCTCCTTTACCTTTCTGTCTTTGCCTTAAAACCTGATAAGAGTTTCTTTGAACACTCTATTTAGTCACTTTCCAGAAGCTGCTAGGGTGCCTAGGATTTCATGTTCTTTACTACAGCAATTCTTCCCTTAGCCCCTTTGCTAGCCAACCTCTATTCCTTCTTAGTCTAGACCATATTTTCTATCTCCCACATTTTCCAACACTCCTCCTTATTTCTGATGACTTCCTATTCCACCACCACCTTCCTTATTGGATGTGGTTGAAAAAGCAAAAATCCAACCACACCTAATTTGAATAGCAAATTAGGGTGCTTCTGATTTTCAGCTCAGCAAAAATGGAATTTAAATGTATTATTTTCAGCCTTCCCTTGCATTTTGGAATTTTAACTATATTACTTAAAATATATGGTTTACTTCTTGCCAGATATAATTTACTACTCAAATAAAGTCACTCACTGTGAAATAAGAGTTTATACTTTTCCCCTCTTATTAGCTACTAGATGACATTGTACTCTTCTCCATCCTTCTTTATCTAGTTCCTTTCTTTGCTCCATTCCCTTATAACATTTTTTCAACGTATTCAAAATCTTGACTATAATGATATTTTCTCTTGCCTCTCACTCTTTCTTGGTTTTCCTTATAAATGCCAAAATTATCTGCATCTGTGTCCTAGTTTACTTAAACTTTTTTCCAGCCTACTTTAAAACACACTGACTTAGACATACTAGCACCTGCATTCTATTTAATTTCTCATTTGATAAATGAAGACTGGCTGATAATACTCTAAATTAATTGAATACGTCCCTTCTCTTCTACCTTGTTTTTGAACTTATTGATTGACTTATGTTGCATAGGTTAACTACATTTGCTTTCTAAGAACAAGGGAAGATGCTAACAGTGTGCAGTGGCCATAGGTTTACAGGTACTTACTAGGCTATAGATCCACAAGAATCTTTAGAAGCCCAGCCATACATTCTCATGAAGCTTTTAGCCCTTATATTTTAAGTAGAAGTAACCAACAAATGAGCAGAATATTTACAAGTTGTCCCTATCCATGACAGACAAGGGTTGTAAACCAGGATTGAATTTGTAGTTAGCCATCCATTTGTCCAGATTACATTTGAATAGTGTAAGAGAAGTGCTTTGCTTTATGTGGAGAGTAAGACAATTCAAAAGAAGTGGTTTTCTCTGTAATACATATCTATCCCACCCCACCTGTTCTATTTCTGCTGCAAGACAGATTTAGAGTTCTTAAGCAGATGCCACATTAGACTCGCAAATATGCAGTAGGTCTGACAGGAAAGGATCTGTTGAGGCTCTGTATGAGAGGCAGAGACTTCCCCTCTGTAGCCTATATGACACTGAGAAGAAGGACAATGATTTGAGATGGCCTGCATCGTTTTTTTATGATTTGGGTCCTTGATTCTTTTAGTAAGAAAACATTCTGAGTGTTTGATTTGTCAAATGTTTAACAGGTACATATCGAAGGGGGCATTATTCTCAATGATTGGCCTGATGAGCGCAGCATACAGTGGAATGATTACATACCTTGACCTGGATGCCATACCCTTAGTAACAAGCCGGGCAATGAAAAAGTATCTTCTTGCAAGACTGAATATGTGGTAATAGGACAGTTTATTTTCTACAAAAAAAAACTGCAGGCACTGCAAGCAAGTCAAATTGTGAATGTTATTCTAGAATGGGGAAACAATATAAGAGAAGAAAGCAAAGCTAAGCATTTCAGATACATTTCACTTTGTTGTCTTCTATTTTCTGAAAGGCCTTCAGTTTGATGCATTGAAAATATCTATTTGGATTATCAGACGGTCATGGTTTCCCAAACGATTATAAAAACAAATAAATGTGTTGTACAATAACTTGCAAACTCATATCAACTTAGCAGTTTATCATAAGCAATACATTTAAAAAGGGAGCAAAGCAAGGCTGTCCAAAATCTCTTTTTGTTGCAATAGCGATGGAACAATCAGCTAATTCTATCCATAAAAATAAGGATTTAAAATTAATGGCGAACTGTAATCAAAATTCACAGTGCCTGTAGATGATATATTATTGTCTGTAACTAAACCTAATAATACATTGCCTCACTTGGATACTACTTCAAAAATTTGAGTAATTTCCTTAGATACTATAATTTATTCACCCAACATTTACGTTAAAATACTCAGAAGGGAATTTTTAAAATCTACCAACTCATTACATTCTCAAAAAACATGCTCCAGTGTCTTCTCTCTTCCCCATAACACTTACAATAACTATTTAAATCCTCTGAAGTTTACTTGGGGTATAAAAATACATATGCAAACACTTCTAAGCAAAAATTTTAACATTTCACGCACCTTACTGCATACTTGAGAGTCTTATAGATTTCTTTCCATTATTCTTTTGTACATTGTCTTTCTGGTCTGTTTTCCCAATCATTTCTAACCTCCTTCCTAAAGTTACCATACAATACTTTCTACAGCATACTAATTATCCCTTTTTAACATCATCCTCTGTTCTAGACTCAATTAAAACACTACCAAAGCTGGTCTTTCACTTAGCATACTCCTCTTTGCCTATAATCTCTTATCAATCCCTGATAAGGAGAGGAATCTCTAGTAACTTGTAGTCCAAAGTCCTGCTTTGCCTCATAACCTTATACTACCTTTGCATCCCGAGTTATTTGTTCCCAATATATTGGATTGTTTGCTAATTTTACCTGGCAAATTCCACTTCTCTCTTGACTATTTTCTCTATCCCTACTTACAGACATCGCTCTTGGTAACACTTCCTTTTGCTATTTATGCACTGGCTTAGTTCTTTGAATATTTTCTGTTATTTTATGAATTTAAAATTTTTTATGACTGTTAATATTCTCCTTAAGGACTTTCACCCCAAAAATATTCTCCTTAAGGACTTGCATCCAAAATGCTATTTTCCCAATCCTCCACCCCTATTTCATCATTATCCTGTCCCACTTTGATATATAACTTTCTGACTGAATTGCACACGAGCCTTACTGAGAATGTTGTTTGCTGTTTAAAACTAAAGCCTGGACCTGTAAGTGAGACTGCCAGTACCATCTTCGCTGAGCTGCTCTTTCTCTCTTCCCTCAGTTTTTATGCTTTTCACAGTCTAAGAGAGTTTAAGAGAGGAGTCTGTTCTCTCTAGAAACAGGGTGAAATGTTAAGGACAAAATTAATGACAGTACCATTTTGTTGAGTCTTTCCCTTGTTTGAAAAGTTGTGTGATCCTGGAGCATTTTTAATAAAGTAAGTGGGTGTTGAGAGTAAAACTCTCTCCTCAAAACCTCTTAAGAAATTCTGCATTTGGAGGGGCAAACTTGACAAAAGGACATTTTGATGAGTTTGCCGCAACACTGAAGACTAAATACATTCTGGCCATCTGGAAGCCATAGCTTTCCTCCCTACCCCCAATAAGATGGATGGTTTATAAACCTAAAAAATGTATATACAGATTAGATTGTTGCTTTACCTTCTAGTCATAATAAGTGTAAGCAGCAGCCCACAAGCAGCTCCTAAACTTTTTTTTTTAATTGCAAAATAATTACCTAACTAAATATTCTCAGCCTGGCAGTATGAATCTGACACAACACATTTTCCAATCTCCAAATTCCTTAGAAGAGCTTTTAATGAAGGTTAAACTAGGAATGAAATATTACCAGATCAATCAGAAGCTTTTAACATAATTATTCACTTCCTTACAATAAGCAACTTGTTTGTTTGTGTCTTTCGGCTTTTTCCCAGTTAGGGGTTGCCACAGCAGAACTCCGGTCCGCTAATGATTGGCAGTAGAGTTTTACATGCTGGCTTGCCGGGCCTAACGCACAACCTTCAACGAAGGAACGCCTGTTCATGCATGTCGTCACACAGAAGACGCTCTAACTGAGGATCGAATGGGAACGTCTAACTGTGAGGCGACAATGCTACCGCAGCACCACCACTGCAGGTTTACTTGTATGACATTGAATAACCATCTTCTTACCTCCACCCCAGCTACTGACAGGGTAGGCAGAAAGAGATCAAGTGTGGGGGATGCTGAACACTTAGCCTTATGAACTAGACTAGAGGATACCCCAAAGGTACATTTTGGGACCTTATCTGCTGACCATATTCTTAAATATCATGTGGGATCACCACACACTATGTCTCATCTAATATGTAGAGAACACTTATTTTCTCTGTGTTGCTAGATGGGTCTGTTTCCTCTGCTGAGGCTAATATACATCCTGGTTTTCCCAAACTGGAACTGTTAGATTATTTTAAGCTTTCCATCAGCCTCTCCAAACTGAAACATTTGTTCTTCTCACAGTCATCTACATACAAGTCTCTGCAAACAGAAGATCCAAATTAGATGCCAGCCCCCCATTTTTATTTTTTTTTCCTGGGCAGCTCTCTACTGGTTTGAGGCAACGCTTCAACTAATTAGTTTCTATGCCAAATATAATAGTAGCTTCCATTATTAATGAATGTATTTTCAAATGCCATGCATACTGTAAGGATTTTCAATATGAATATATATATTTTGTTTAGTGATGTCATATTATATGCAATTTTATAAAATCAGGTCATTGTTTATCACTATTAGATTTGGTACAGTGGAAGAAGTTTTGTGCATTGAAACCAGCATACCATTTTAATTTGTTGCCTATTGTCCTGCTGGATTAATTCAATAAAGTTTTTGCTGTACCTCTCCTGGCTGCTGAGTTTTTGGACTGTAACATTCCTTGGTTATAGTGTGGATTTACTGCTAGCTTGTTGTGACCCTTCCATGCATGCCACAGATTCCCTAGTCTGTATACCGGTTGTGATCTTCCATTCTGTGCTCTCCACTGGCATATATGTATTTCCAAGTACAAACTACTGTGCCTGTCTTTGAAATCTAAAGCCCATGTATCCTGGTGCTGCAACCACCATTGTTTTGTAAGCTTCCACTTGCACAGGAGCAATTCTGGCTGACCCCAACCATCATTTCTCTCCCCTCAGGACAATCTAGAAAGTGTAAGTCACTTACTCCCATCCTCCCCTGCATGGCTCTTCCAGTGCCTGGGCCAATAGTTGAACTTTGGTCATCTTGGTCATAGTCAGGTCTTATTGTTCATAATTTGCATTGTTTTCTTGTTCATTGATCCTGTTTTCATTGTTTTACTTTAACTATTTGTTGCTCTGAGTTTTAAAACTCTAGGCATGTACACAAATATACAACTTACAGAGTTGAGCAATTAGCTGAAGAATCAGGAACAAAACCAAATAAAGAATGGAAAATACATGCACATCAAAAGGAAAGATTTCACATATTACATATTTCTCAGAAAGGCACTAGAGTAATGGGATTTAGATCAACATACACTGTCTTAAGGATATGCGGGTTGACACCTTATTGCCTAAGCACCCAGAGCAAAGAACTAACTTACTCTGCCACTGGATACCATTAATCAAAGGTTTCTATATATCTTCAAACTAATTGGACCAAAAAAAGGACCCACAGCAATATCTTTTAATCTCTTGTTGCTTAAAAGAATAACAGTGTATACTGTGAAACACAAAGTGAACACATCAGCAAACAAAACATTCCAAAGTCACAACACTGGTATAACTATAATGCAACACTGCATTTTACAGTGGTTGCAAACAGCAAAACAACTTAGTGCAAATGTCCAATGTAAGCATCTCCTCAAAATGCAGTCACCACTGCTTCTCCATGCACACAATAGTGGTAAACATGACACCCAAGTAAAAAAAACAAAACTCATTTACACCACAGCATATTTCACTTTGTTACTGTCAGATGCACATGCCACAACTCCATACACACAGATGTGCCCACCACTTTCAGATACTTTATAAACTGCTGACACTTCAGATGTTTGGCTGTGACCAAATGTATGCATAAATAACATACCCCATAATATATTTCACTGCAACCTACTATAGCCTACATGCGGGTGCGTACGAGCACACACACACACACACACACACACACACACACACACACACACACACAAATTGCCCCATACCATGCAGAAATGTCTCAGTCTGTTCAATTCTTGCGTTTATGTGAGATGAACTCCGTCCCTGCCGGAGGCCATAAACATACAAAGGAATTATTGTCTACACAATGCCCCCCTCAAACTCTCTCTCTCACACACACACACACACACACACACACACACACACACACACACACACACACACACACACACACACACACACACACACTCACACACTCACACACTCACACTCATGCCCACCAGATACCTAAAGCTACCTTAATTACGATGCACACCTCAAATGCTGACTGTACTCACATTTTCTCCTGCAATATTGCCATCATTTGATAATGTGAACCACCACCCTGCATTCTTCACCTAAATGAGACTACATGTGCCATTAACAGCAATGTTGTTAAAAAAAGGCTCTAGCACTGATTGGTTCTGATGAACTTCCACTTTAGGTACAACAAAGTGCTGCCAATCTTGAAACATTTATT
Source organism: Protopterus annectens (assembly GCF_019279795.1). NCBI lineage: Eukaryota > Metazoa > Chordata > Ceratodontiformes > Protopteridae > Protopterus > Protopterus annectens. The sequence continues at coordinate 1,135,968,722 of NC_056744.1, read as the reverse complement.
TATTCATGTGGTTACAACTATTCTGGCTCACCCCTTTCACTCTTTTCTGCTTACCAGGGACCAATGCTACTCCACCTCTCGTGTTGGGTAAGGTCTTTTCTAAACTAGATAAGTATAAACCCATTTAATTCAGAAACAATAATGTTAACATGACAGACAAACATCTTGCTGAAAACATGAGATAATATTTCCATGATCTTATCTAATCTGTACAGAACATTTATTTTTTATTTACTTTTTTAGTGAGCATACTGTAATTCTACAGCTAGTCTTCTTTGCAACCTGATATTCTAACCTGCTCTCTGAGTTGATATCCTTAGCTACAGAGAGGCCAGTCATTGGAGTCCTAAGCTTTTCACTTCATTATTAGATGCTATGCTAGCATAACAGCCATATGAAACAACTCAGCATCTTAAGCCAACAATAACAGAACTCCTTTCATATTGTTTGCTTGTAGTCATACACTAAGGAAGGATTTTCATACAGCTGTACCCATTAAACTTATCTTTACAGCCACTGACATTGAAGTAAGTTCTAATTAATTGCAGAGAATCACCATGCCTGGGCATAAAGTTATATTGGTTTAGCATATACAAAGGATCTGATGCAGTGTTAAGGAATGCCAGTGGCTTCCCAATGCTCCAGCTCCACAGTAAAAAATGTATAACAAGTTACATTAAGATATCCATTAAGCATTCAATATGCTAAAGTACATTTCTTTCTTTTTTTTCTTGGCTCTACCAACAAAGAGTTTAAATATGTGATCCTGGACTAAAACTGGATTAAAATCAAGGCTTCCTCAAGAAAAAAATCATCATCGAAAAGGCTAAATTCATCTACAGAAGTGTCTGTTATCCGAGTTTTAGGACATCTCCTGAAAAAAATAAATAACTAAAAGCCAAACATTTGAAACAGTAATGGCAAAATGAAACTGAAACTGTTTATTTGGAAGGAAAAGACCAATACAGGTCAAACCCTTCGGGAACCAAGGGTTTCTCAGGCCAGTCTTTAAATTGCCAAGGTAGGGGGTAACCCACTACAAGCCAGGAGGAAAAAGTCCTCTCAGGGTGTACTAAAGGCTTCTAAGTCCCTTCAAAGCAGAAGGGGGAGGGGTCGGATCCCAATGTCCAGAGGATGGAATAGGAGGTTTTAGGTCAAGCAAAGGGCCAACAACCCCCCCCCCCCCAATGATGTGTAACATCCTACATTTTCCAAGTTCCCACAGGGTAGTTCATTCTGGGCCTGCTCCCTGACTCTCCTGTGGAGTTGAGCAGAAAGCAAAAGCAAGAAAGAAGGGAAACCTACATAAAGAAGTCTCAATTTCCAAGCTCCAGGAGTGCCACCCATGGAACTGTAGTGAGCTGCCCCTACCCCAACGCATCAAGTAATGGTGCAAAGTAAAGCAGGGTTAGAGTTGGTCCCGAAGCATGGGCAAGTGAGGACTGCTTCACTCTGTGCCTAAGGTGTCTGTGGGGCCCCTCCCTTCTAAAAGAGTAAGAATTCACTCAATAGGGAAGTGGATGCCCCCCCAACAAACCTGAGAGACACCTAGCAATCAAAAAGGCATCAAACATAAATTGAACTCCATACCCTTCAATGACATCTGTTAAAAGAAGAATCTGTCCATGTCTTCACTCAAGGAGGAACAACTGTAGTCTAACAATTCAGAAACACTCCTATTCTTAAAATCCTACCCAGGGTATCCACCACAAGTAAAACACCTAAGACAAAAAGACTGCATAGAAAAGGCAGAGTGCAGAATAAAAGCGACAGCCTCCCAACCTCAGACTCAAGGAAGGTCTCCAGTGGTGTCAGGGCACCCCTCACTATGAAGGCTTGAAACCTGTACAAGTGAAATGCATAAATGAGGGTTTTATGTCAGAATGAGGCAGAAAAAAACCACGCTTTCTTGTAAGACCTGCTTCCCCCAGGCCATCTTGTCTGGCAGCTATCCAAGAACAGAGTGCGGTCTCAGGAAATGTTGAAAAACCCAAAAGATCACAGCCTTGGGGTTTAGGGATAAGGTCTCATGTCAGTACGCTAGAACATGATACAGTGCATCAAACATCCCTAAAGGCAGCAGCAACAAAGTGAGTAAAGCTCCAGTTTACAGTGATAACATCAAAAAAGACCAATTCTAACTTTGAAGATGGCTGCATATTGAGTAACAATTCTGGCTCTCCCAGTCTGAAAACAGAAACTTAGCAAAGAAGGCCAATGGGCCTCGATTTCTGGGTAAATTTCAGTAACTGGCTAGTAAGTGTTCTGCCTGGTTTCCAGGAAAAAAAAGATATAAAAGACCTCGAAGAAAATCAGCTACAAAAGGTGAGAAAGAAACACAGACTGGGAGGAGTACTGCAGTTGTTTTTCAAGAAGCAGTGTAAGTTCCAGACATGACTTCCAGTAATGCAGAAGAGAGTACAAAGCAGCTGTACACAGACCTGGTTAAAATAAACGAAACACTGATGGAGTTTATCAGCACAAACAATATAAAGCTGGAAAAAAATGGAAGAAGCTTTAAACAGATATTCAGATAACAGTACTATGCAGAAAATGCCCAATAGCAACCAGAATACCTCTGCAAACACAGTAAAGGCAAACAAAAATCCAGAAAAAATGCTGAGGTTAGGCTCCAGTGTCCAAATCAAAGTAAAAAAGCAGTCTTCAGTCTTCAATAAAGGTAAAAAAGCAGACTTGAATCGAAGAATAAAAGTAAAAGAAGTCTTCTTTATTGTCACACAAGCGCTTTCACATATTGCTTCCTCAGGTGTATACTAACAAAGGTAAACCACACCTATATATACTTAACTAAAATAATCATGCGACTCAATAACTCATTTACCATTAAAGCTGTATTCTCTCTTATAGATCAGAAAGCATTGCTTAAAACTAAGTGTGTATGACACAACAAAAGTGTGACTATTTAATAAAATACAATAAATCTAAAATATATATCTAGAAAACATTCTATCTTCATATTCATAATGCAGAGCTTCTAAAAATATATATAGAACTTCTAAAAAATACATCAATTCTAATGCATCATTTTAAATAAAATTCTTAAAAACATATAAATATAGATATTTCATAGCAAACATTGCATAAAAATATATTAATATATTAATATATTAAAATATTAAAAACATAAACCCATAGCCATCTATTTACCTACGTAGCCCCCTTTTTCTTAAGATAGGCTTAATGGGCATGCTGTCATTCAGCCCGTGACCAAAGTTGGCTCTCAGCATAGCTATCCATCTTGCCTCAGCTTCTTCGGTTCTATCTCTAATGTCACTATTTCTCATATTCTCATATGTTCTTGCAACAATCATAAACCTAAATGTATGTTTTTGGCCTACCTTCAAAACGTGCTTAGACAAAGCGTTGTTCTCTGAGCCCTTCCCTATGTGGTATACATGTTCTCTAACCCTTTCTCTGAGGCTGCGGTCTGTTTTGCCTACATAAAAACAGTTGCACTGGCCACAGATAGCAAGATAAACCACATGGGTGGTCAAACATGAACCACCAACCCTAAGCTCATAAAGTGCATTTGTATCTGGATGTACAAAGTGAGTATCACTGCAAATATACTGGCATTGATTACACTTGCCACAAGGTCTAGTGCCAATTATATTCTCAAGATTCACTTCGTCTCGACCGTTGCATAATCTCCTTTTGAGATTCTTTTTATTCTTAAAGGTGAATTGTGGTTTACGTCCTACCACTCCACTAATTACTGGGTCGGTCATCAGAATTTTCCAATGGTTATTAACTATCTCTGTATATTTCCTCACATCCCTAGAGTAGGAAATATTGACCTTAAGCTTATTCTCACTTGTCTTAGCTTCCCTGTTAAATTTATCTGAGAAATAAGGTTTGGCCCTTGTACCTCTCATTTGCTGTGCTTTTATAAAGCCTTCCTCTATCATACTTCTCTCATAACCCCTCTCATCCAATTCATAACAGGTCTTAACAAGCTGTTCCTGACAGTCATTATGCCTCGCACTCAATCTGGATGCCCTAAAAAATTGATTCTGGGTAACGTTCCTGAACACATATTTAGGATGCATGCTCTCCCTTGATAATAAGCTATTTACATGGCATTCCTTCCTATATAATCTTGTGGTAATAGCTCCTTTTTCATCTCTTTCTATTAATACATCCAAAAAGCTCACGCTTTCTTCAGAGTAATTTAAGGTGAATTTTAAAAAGCTTGTTGTATTGTTAATATAGTCAACAAACTCTAACAACTCTGTCATATTACCCTTCCACAGAATAAAAAGATCATCTACAAATCTCCTGTAGAAAGGTATCATGTCACTAAAGGGTCCATTCAATACGTGTACTCTCTCCCAGGCTAACATAACTGCATTGGCATAGGTATTTGAGCACGAGCTACCCATCGCTACACCATTCATTTGAGGATAGACCTGTTTCTTAAATAGAAATACATTATTATTAAGCACGATTCTCATTAATTCAATTAGTATCACTATTTCATCTGGTTTATATATATTAACATCATTCATTAATTCGTGTAATAACCCCAAACCCACTGTATTGGGAATTACAGTAAATAGTGACACAACATCAAGCGTCACCAAGATAATGCCAGAACTAGTTATATCCTTCTTCATAAAAACAAAAAGGTCATGCAAAAACTGCTCTGTATCATTAAGAATAACTTCAGAGCTATCCACTATTGTTCTAAGCTTCTTATCCAAATATATTGATATCGCTTCTGTGCACCATCCACCACTCGAGACGATAGGCCTCATGGGTGGTCATCTACTGCCAATCATTAGCGGACCGGATTTCCGCTGTGGCGACCCCTAACTGGGAAAAGCCGAAAGACACAACAAGGCTATTGCAGTTCCTTATTAAACTTACATTTATTTAGAATAATTTACAACACACTACCCTGTCTCTTCTTCAGTAAATATTACCAAAACACAGTATTCAAAGTATTTTTATTTCATCTGTATTTAATTTCACCCATCAAAATCACAAGCAGAATTTACTTCCTACTCGATTTATTCTCATTGACGTCAAGTCGTAAGCTCTTTAGCACCAAATTCAAAGCTTCCACTATTTTTACTATGTTCAGTGGAGAGAATGGGAAGTAGGAAATTTTCTTAGAAGAAAAACATATCAGTGCAATTTTTTCTTGGCTTCCCCTACTTTTCTTTAGGGGGTTTGGATATATCATGGTTATATAGATCATGGGACCAGTTAGCAAAGACAAGACTGTTTTTCTTTTTCAAAAGGATATTATGTTTATATTATTCACATTTGTGTTGTTAGTGTTGAACTGTTGTTGGTATACATTTTTTGTGTCAGAGAATAAGACATTGGTAGTTTAAGTAGTTAAAAATCACAGCTTGTAATTCTATGCAGTATCCTCACTTGCACAAAGGGATGCTTGCTTAGTGTTTACTTTTATTTTTACTGTGCCTAGTGGATTAGATTGCTTAGTGCTCTTGTAACTCTTTCTTTGTAGTGATGCAGTGTGCAACTTGAACAAATGCTGTAACACTATTATACAAGATTGCATAATGTTAATTAAAGAATATAATAGCGTAGTCTGAAAAAGTATCAGATAACAGTAAGCAACTAGCATACAAAATATGTTTAGCATTGTCAGTAAAAGAGTAATATGTACATGGGCAAAGTAATGCAAATTTTTAAATGTGAACAGCTATAATTGCATATGCAACCTTTTTTAAAGACGGTAATTATGCCCACAGTGAGTTGAAACTCTAGCTAGTGTAAACATTACAAAAGTACTGCACTACATTTGTCATACATCTTGAATCATTTGATTTAACTTCTTATTTTTGCTAGCAGGGTTCTGGTCAACTTTGCTAAAACTTTTCTCTAAAAGGAGGGATATGAAATTAGGCCTTTCCAATGCGGGATATGCGTGTCCATATCTCTCACCCTTTTAGCACAGGAAATCTGGACAAGGCATAAAATAATGAGGGACAAAAGACCAACAATAAGGACAGATTTTAAAGACTGCTCTTATAAACTTAAAAGGTTGTTGAAATAGGATTTGTGTTAGCACGCATTTTCTTCAGGATAAGAAGTCTAAAACTCAAATGGATGTCATTACTTAGTGACTTCAAGCCTCAGTGATTTGCCAGAAAACCACAAATGTTATGAGGAACAGACCAAAATTATGAGGCAAAAATCTGGACATTCTATGAAAATCTGGACAGTTGGAATGTATGCTGATGTTGACTCGCATTTCAGGTCGGTCCCTCTTATGGTAACTTTTGGAGAAAATATGGTGAATTACACTTAATAAATAATGACAATAATTAGAGTTTTGACTTCTTTTACTTTAAAAAAATGTATAGTAATTCACATTCTCTTATTCTGTCAATATCTCAAGTTAATATTACTAATATTTTACAAGTGCCCCTGGTTGTCCCTAATTATTTCTGGATTCATCCCTGATTCTGTTGAAATGTGTCCTTGACTGGTTCAGTGGTATGTGTGAAACTACCACTCATATGGTTGAACAACTTACTAACAGCTTCATGATGGTTAAATGTATTATTTTATACTTTATAAAACATTTCTTTGATGAAATGATATGATTCAGTAATTTTTTTTATCATGGATATCAGTTAAAACATTCCTAATACTGAGTGTGTGACAGACCTTTGGGTGATTAACATGCACTTTTTAAGACTTAGAATGGGGCATATTCTGAGGTGCACTTGAGAAGTAGGAGTGGTTGAGTGGGATGGGATGGCTGTTGCACATGTTTTGGTACAGGAAACTCAACAGTTACAGAAGGTTGTGATGGGGGTACATGCTTTTCACAGGAAACTGTGATGATAATATGTTACCAGTCTGGTCGGCCTCCAATGCCATCATATTTTATGGCATAGCCAGCTTTAGGCACCAGTGAACCCTGCAGTCGCTGGGGGGGCAATCACAGCAAGTTATCTTATTCTGATATTTTGTAACACGTCTGTCAAACCAACAAAAGCTAGTACAGCAGTATGGTACACTTAATAAACCAGGTGCGTTGTAACTCTTACTTATAATCTCCTTTAAAATAAAACAGTATTTTTCTGGTCATATTTTGTGTTTAACATTTTGTCTGTTTTTCAATTTGTATTTGAACATTGGTATCCCACAATTCCATTGCAGTGGGTGGGGTTGCCTAATTATGCATGCAATTATTATGTTAATTAATGTCTAAATTTTTGTCAAGTTGTACCTACTTTTCATGGGCCTTTGTCCAGATTTTTGATGTTTCCAGGTTGAGAGGTATGGAGATGGAGATGAACAAGATTAAAGCTAGTAAATTGGAAATTGACAAATGTGGGATGATAAAGCAATTATATTAGTGAAACATGACAGAAAAAAAATCTGAAAATATTGGACTTCTTTGGACTTTGTTAAACGTGTAGGGGACTTTAAAGCACATGTCATGTTATTAATGTTTGGAGAATAAAATCAGTAACTTGGAAACTGACAAATGTGGGATTAAATAGCAATAATTACACTTGTGAAACATGGCAGAAAAAGAAGATTTGGAAATATTGGATTTTTGTGGACTTTGTTAAACTTGTAGGGTACTCTAAAGCATATGCTCTACTTCATGTCATTAATCTACAAATAATTACTTCTGGGAGGGAAACAGGAGGGAGAAAGTTACCTGTAAGTAAAACATTTTTTTTTCTTAATGGTACTATTTAAATGTTGCATGACTTTCTTTGTAAACTATGAAGTAAAGTTTTCTCAGTTTTTTAAATGTAATGGGTACACTAACATAAACAGGTGTTTTTTCCTCTCTTCTTCTCTCTTTTTCCCTATTCAGTTTTAAGAAATGTAGGCACTGCAATGTAAAGAAAAAGGGGGAGAGAGGGACAATCTGGTTAACAGAGCATGACAAAAGAAAAATTAGTATGTTTGTTTCTCATGCTTGCATAAGAAAATGACTGGGTTAAGGCCCTTGGCATGTAAATGAAAAAGAATACTGATTATTATAAGGCTTTTTTCTGGTAAACAAGGTATCCTTAGCAGTTTTGTGTCTGGTTTGCAAGTCACCAGAAGACAATCTGATAACAAGAAATGGTTTGGAGAAATTGTTTACTGAAAGCATTCAAGTGTTTTCTCAGCTGGGACAGCTATTAAGATGAGACAAAACCAGATAGCACTTACAAAAAGCAAAGGCTGTACCATGTGTCTTAGCATGAATAACCTTCTATTTTGGTTATCTTGTGCCTGTGGGAGTGGCTGCCACTTTAGAAAGTACAGTTGTGTACACTTACCATAAATGTAGATGTTCGAGTGTATTCAATGTTGCAGTCATTACATTTGGAGTTGTCTGCTTGCAGTAGCCCTCAGTCGGCCTGATTAACAAAGTCTTGGGTCCTGCGTTGGTTGCTGCCCCTTCTTCCATGATGTCAGGTCGTCAGGGGTATAAAACATGCAGCCGACACCATTACATCAGTTTTTCTTGCCCCAGATGTCAGGTGCCCCCCTTTTGGGAAGCAATCAAATCTATAAATACAAGGATATACCTCCAACAAAAAAGCAAATACACCAAAAAGCTTTTAGAGCATAGTAAAGGAGAGTAGAGGTATAGCCAAAAGAAGAAGAAGGGCTGGAGGGAGGGTAACCAGGACTGCAACAGTGAATACACTTGAACATCTACATTTATGGTAAATGTACACAACTGTACTATGTTCTTCGTGTTTCACTGTTGCAGTCATTACATTTGGGTAGATTCCCAAAGCTAAGGTTGGGAGGAGGGATTTAAATAGAATTAGGACTGGCTATAAGGCCCTGCAAGACTGCAGTGGCAAAACCAGCTCTGGATTTAGAGAAAAGTGACAAATGATAATGCTTGGTGAAAGTATGTACAGAACTCCAGGTAGCAGCTTCTAGGATGTCCCTAGTAGGGACGCCCCTGAGAAAGGCTGTAGAGGTAGATGCATCCCTGGTTGAATGGGGTCTGATCCCCTGTGGGATAGGTTTTCCATGGTGCTTACAGCAGAAATGAATGCAGTTTTGAAATGGTTTGTTTTGAAATAGCTTTCCCCTCTGTCCCTGCAGCAAATGCCACCAGCGGTTGTTCAGATTTTCTTTGAGCTTTAGTCCTGTCCAAGTAGAATTGAAGCTGTCTGTGCACATCTAAAGAGTGCAGTATTTGTTCCCCTTTGTTCTGTGGGTTAGAAAAGAAGGTAGGCAAATGAATGGACTGATTAAGAGCCACACTGGATACCACCTTGGGCATGAAGGAGGGATTGGTTCTGAGGGACACCCTGTCCCCATGAAAGATGATGAAAGGTTCCACTGCCATAAGGGCTTGTAATTCAGATACCCTTCTTGCAGAAGTGATTGCTAAAAGGAAAGCTGTTTTCCAGGAAAGAAATTTTAAATCTGCAGTAGCAGCTGGCTCGAAAGGAGGAAGAGTGAGATTCTCCAAGACAAAGTTAAGATCCCAGGCTGGAGTTGGAGATCTCCTGGGTGGCCTTAAATTTTTGGCCCTTCTGAGGAACTGCTTGGGCAGTGGGTGAGAGAAGAGTGGAGGCTCTGTGCTATAATGAGCTGAAATGGCTGAGGCATGAATTTTGATGGAGGAAAAAGACAGGCCCTTATGAAGCATCTCAGTCAAGTATTGTAGAATCTGAGGTATATTGGGCACTGCTGTGTTCAGTCCTTGAGATTGGTTCCAGGCACAGAATCTTTTCCATTTTGCAGCATAATATTTTCTAGTACTAGGCCTCCTTGCCTCTAAAATGATATCCATCACTGATTTACTGAGGGATGGTATAGGTGAGATTACGTAATTAGCCAGGCTGCTAGGTTCAGGGTTTGTAGCTGAGGGTGCAGAATCTGGTTCTCCTGCTGAGACAACAGGGAAGGAGTCTGAGGTAGGTGCCATGGAGCCAAGCGTGACACACTGCGCAAGAGTGGGTACCAGTGTTGGCGAGGCCAGTCTGGTGCAATTAAAATTGTCCTTGGCTTGTCCTGTTTGATCTTTAGTAGTACCTTGGAGAGCAAAGGCAGAGGAGGAAAGGCATAAACTGATCGGTTTTTCCAGCTGAAGGATAGAGCATCCACTTTCCAAGCTAGATTATGGGGGAATCCTTGTGCAAAATGTGTCCAGTTGATGGTTCTGGGGGGACACAAACAGGTCTATATATGGGCTCTCCCATTTGCTTGTCAACATGTTGAAAATCCTTGGTTCCAGTTTCCACTCATGTAGGTCCATGAGGTTTCTGCTTAGTCCGTCTGCCAGTGTATTTAGTTTTCCTGGCAGGAATTTAGCTTTCAGATTCACTTGGTACCTCAAGGGTGTGTTCCACAATGCCATGGCTAGTCTGCAGAGGGGGTAAGAATGTGTACCCCCCTGCTTGTTTATGTAACATATGACAGTGGTGTTGTCCGTCTTTACCATTAGTTGTCCTGGAAGAATGTAGTCCTTGAAGGCTGTCAGAGCATTCTGTACAGCTAATATTTCCTTTTGATTTATGTGCAGGTGCATTTGACTTGGGTTCCATTTGACCTGAATGCACTTCCCTGCCAGGTGAGTACCCCATGCATAGTCTGATGTGTCTATTAAGATTTGGGCGGCAGGGGGTAATGTGAATGATAGTCCCCTGTTTTGGTGGCAGGCCTCTGCCCACCAAAGGAACTCTAGGCGTAGGCAAGGTATGACAGGAATCCTTGCTTCTAGATCCCGTGAATGTTGACACCATAGGCTTTTGAGATACCATTGTAGTTTCCTCATATGCAGCCTTGCATATGGAATTAGAAGAATGCAGGAGGCCATGAACCCCAAGGCTTGTCATATTTGCCTTGCAGATAGCTGTTTTTTTGTGGCCACTTGTTTGAAGTAAGTTGTCAAATGAATCCGTTTCTCTGGCGTGAGGAAAGCCATCTGGGAAGTTGTATTCAAGCTTGCTCCCAGGAATATAATTTGTTGACAGGGTACCAGGTGGGATTTCTTTTCGTTTATGGTGAACCCCAGACAAGTCAGTACCCTTTGAACAAAGGCCAGATGATTCAAAAGAATGTCCTTGCTTTCTGCCTGAATTAGACAATCATTCAGGTATATGTATATTTGAATATTTCTTCACCTGCAAAATGCAATGCCTGGAGCTAGGCACTTTGTGAATACCCTGGGCATAGTAGATAAGCCAATGGGAAGTGCAGAGAACTGATAGTGCATGTAGCCTGCTTTGAAGCGTAGGTATCTTCTGCAAGACTCCCTGATAGGGATGTGCAGGTATGCTTCTTTTAACTCTAGTGTTGCCAACCATGCATCCTTGCCTAGCATAGGAAGCAACTGGTGAAGACTCAGCATTTTGAATTTTGGAATCGCCAGAAAGGTGTTTAGAATAGAAAGGTCCAGGATAGGACGCCATGTATTGCCTTTTCTGGGTAACAGAAAAAGTCTCGAATAGAAACCTTGTCCCTTTTCCTCTTCTGGTACCAACTGAATAGCCCCCATGTTTAAGAGAGAGAGAGTACTTGATTTTGGGCCTCTGCCCACTGATTTGGGGGTAGATCTGGCCACCTGCTTGGTGTTGGTAATGTGTGGAAATGAAATCTGTATCCTTGGGACACTATATTTAAAACCCATTTGTCCTGGGTAATGAGTTCCCAGTTTTTGGCCTGCAGACCAATCTTTCCGCCTAAAGGAGCATTCAGTTGGGAAGTGCTTGGAAGTTTTAAAAGCAAGTAATTGAGACAGTTTTCCATGGGAGGGGGGGGGAGTCTTACTACTCCCAGGTTTGGGTGCGGAAACCCCCCACTGCCTAGTCTTGTGTGTCCCTTGGGACTGAAACCTGGGGTTTCTGCTTTGTCTGGGTTTGGCTTGAGAAAACCTGGAAGGGGCTGGAAAGGACCAATTCTTAGACGGCCAGTGCCTACTAAATCTAAGAGGCTGAACTTGTAAGAAATCTTTAACAGTCTGCATAGATTTAGCTTTATCTTCCATCTTTTTAAGAACTCTCAACCTTGTTGCCAAAGAGGTGGTCCTGATTTAAGGGAGCATCCAACGATTTAGCTTTAACATGATCAGGCAATCCTTGCTCCTTAAGCCAAGCATGCCTTCTGAGCACAGACCCAGTAACAGCAGCCCTGCAAGAGGCCTCTAATGAATCAAATCCACATTGCAAAGTATGTTTTCCAACCTGTTCAGCAGAATGCATTAAATCCTGTAATTATTTATTTTCAGCACAGTCAGGAAGTAACATCATTTTCTGTTTAAACAATCCAATAACATGTTGTTGATACTTTAACATATGAAATTGGCAGTTTAAAGCCCTAATGGCCAAGGTTGCAGAAGTGTAAACCTTCTTACCCCATCTAACCAGCGCCCTGGAGTCTCTATCAGAGGGGGTAGGATTTTTAGCAGTAGAAGCCTTAATGCCCTTAGGTCCCTGTGAAATAGTCTCTGGATCCGCAATAGAATTTTTAAAAAGGAACTTGTGAGAATCAGGAACCCTGTAATATCTTGTCAGGTTTTCTGGGAGCAGGAGGCAGAGAATCAGGGGCCAAACTAGATTCTGAAAAGGCATCAACAATGTCTAGTATAGGAGGTATAGCTAAAGGCCTATGCTGAGGCAGGAGTAAGAAATCCCTAAGCCTCTTTTCTGAATCAGAAAATTCCTGGCTTTCCCAGAGGAAATGCTCCCTTAGCGTATATAAGGTCTCACCAAAAGAAAAATCCTCTGGAGGGGAAGAAGAGGGAATAGAGTCCTCTGCATCAGAATCCTCATAAGTAGATAAGGGCAAATCCAAATCATCAGAAGAATCAGAAAAATCGGAATCCTGTTTAGAAGATTCATAAACAACTTCAGTCCTAGGTCTCTTAGAAGTGGGAGATTGGCTTCCCCTGATTAGAGTTATAAGATCTTCAGCCATTCTTATAATTTGTTTTTTAGGCATAGAGCCCTGAGCATGTGGCCTGGGCGTCGGTTTCTTAGGCATGGTTCAAGATTTTGGCCTAAATGAAGAAGGAGGCGTCGGTTTGATATGCAAGTCCGTAGGTCTGAATACACCCTCAGAAGCTGGTGCCTGCACAGCGGCTCCAGACCCATCCAAGGTAGAGACATCCGCAGGTCCCACAGTTGAAGCATCTTGCAGCATACCGGACTCCGAATGGGTCTCAGTAGAGGCCTGCGTGTCAGAAGTAGCGGGTAACAGGGGCTGCAAAAGCTCCTCACTGAGTACCAGCGAACTGGCGACTGGCTTAGGAGAAGCATCGTCGGCAGCTTCGGACCATGGTGGCCTGTCTCTGTCTTTATCTTTGCATTTTTTTTGGAATCCCGGTAGTTGGATGGCTAACCAACGACATTTCTGGATAATTAAACTGAGAACTGAAACATTTAGAAGCAAAAATATACCAACGACGGATAGTGCGCTGATTAAATAAAGCACAAAACTGTCAGCAAGTTATGTCGTGGTCAGGGCCTAGGCAAGGAATACAGTACAAATGAAAATCTTTGTGAGGTATTTGCTTTCCACAAGTAATGCAATTATTAACTTTTACTGACATCGGAAAGGAACAAGAAAAAGTTTCCCCAATGGGGTACTTAGCTTTAGTTGAAAACTTTGGTTCTGAAACTCGAAAATGAAAATTTCAGGAGTCAGCTGACCGGCACTTGCAAACTGCTTCTGCTTCGGGCACCGGACAGCAAGAAAGACAGATGTAATGGCGTCGGCTGCATGATTTATACCCCTGACAACCTGATGTCATGGAAAAAGGGACAGCAACCGACGCAGGACCCAAGACTTTGTTAATCAGGCCGAATGAGGGCTACTGCAAGCAGACAATCCCTCAATGTAATGACTGCAACAGTGAAACAGGAAGAACATCTTTTGTTCTTATTAGGAAGGTAAAACTTCAATATTTGAAGATGTACATTGTTGTGTGCATTACTATTAAGCTAATAGGTTTTAGGGGTATTGGAGGATTTTTTTTTTTTGTTTGAGAGCTTTCAATTAAACAAAAAGTTTTATAAGATATGACATAGGCTCAAATGGATATGACAAGAAACAACTGTATAAAAGACCAATATGTAACATAAAAGTTGGAACTAGACATGTAACAAAAAAAGCAGTTATACATAAAAGGTAGTAATAATATCTATATAAGAAAATGATGCTTACTGTAATGTCTTTCAGTCTGAATGGTCTTACAGATAAATACAAAAAAGAAAGAGTAGTGACCTATACTTACAAAAGTAGAGTGCAAACAGCTATGCTACAGGAGACACACTTGGAAAGAATTGAACGTGTGAATTTGATAAAGAAAGGTTTTCAGGATGATTACTCAGCAGACTATCTGGGGCAAAGGAAAAGAGGAGTACTTATATTAATTGCATGAGGAGCTCCAATAGTGATAGAAGAGGGGAAAAAAGACAATAATGGAAGACATATACTACTAAGGGGCTACTGGCAAGGGAGGAGGATTACACTGGCATACATTTATATTCCACCTAAAACTGCTACAATGGAGCTTAAGAAAATTCTGGGAGAAATAATTAGCAAGGAATATTACTTATAGGTGGGGACTGCAATTTGGTTTGCAACAATGAAGATGTGTCTGGGGGGCCAGAAGGGGAATATAACAAAGGAGGGTAGACTTTTGAAGAAATTTATGAATATGTTTGGCATGGAAGATGTGAATTCAGTACTAAGAGTTCGGAGTGAATTTACATATCATTCTCCAAGATACAAAAACTAGGCTATGCGAGACAGAATTTATATCTCACAGGAACAAGTTCATTTAATTGAAGGTCTTAAAACACACCCGATAGCTATTTCAGATCATGTGCCAATAATAACTAAAATGAAAATGCAAGGTGATGAAATAAAAATGAGACACTGGCACTTTTCCACCTATCTGTTGAAAAAAGAGGAATTTAAGGAATGGGTTTTGGTAATTATTCAGGAGCTATTAGAGAAGATAGAAACTTCTTCTGAAAATATAGCTAGGGAGTGGAATAAAATTAAAGTGGAGTTTAAAATTAGGGTGGAAATAAAGGAAGTGGAGATATGATTAAGAAGTAACAAGAATTATTTAGTGGGACTGACAAATGTTAAAGTATTGCAAAATAGGGAGAATCTCACAAAAAAGAGGAGGAACAACTGCAGAATGCTAAACAGAAAATAAGGGAGTACCTCAATAATATGCATGAGTTTTAAAAGATTGCTGTTAAGTAACTGTTTTTTAATAATAATTCTTGAGCAAAAAAACTTTTAGCACAATGAGTCGGGCGACAGAATGTGGAAAGGTCCGTCACCAAGCTTAGAGGAGCTTACAACAAGAGAGATAACAAAAGATCCTGTAGAAGTATTCAAAATATTTCAAAAAAATTATGAAAATTTGTATAAATTAGAGAAATATGGAAATCAAGAAAAGGTACAAATGGAAATGTTTATGGAAGAATTAAATATGTCAAGGTTAGAGGTAGAGGAGGCTTAGTTAATAACAGGACAAGAGAAGACATGACATAAGAATGGTTATGTATAACTGATGTACAGAAAATCCCCCAGGAATAGACAGATGGTATTCCTGTGGAAGTTTGGAAGCTAGGAAGGAAAAAAACTATTAAAGATCTGGAAGATTTTATTTAACAGTATTTTAAAAAGAGGAGCACTACCAGCATCCTGGAAGAAAGCAGTGATAGCTGTATTACCTAAAGATGGTAAAGATCCATCAGATCCAGCTTCATACAGGACCATTTCAATCCTAAACCATGATTATAAAGTGTTTATGCTTATAATGGCTAAAAGAATGGCAAAAGCAATGTCAGAATTGACAGGTATGGATCAGTTTGGTTTTGTGGAGGGGAGGCAAACATTTGACAACATTAAAAGAGCAGTGATGATCCAGAGGGAAGCAGAATGGAAAAAAATACCACTGTTGTTAGTGGGTCTTGATGCAGAGAAAGCATTTGGCTAAGCAGACTTGGACTTCATGAGCATAGCAATGGAAGCAGTTGTTTTCCCTGATAAAATTTTAAGGTTGATTAGGAACATGTATGAGGAATTGGAGGTGAAAATTAAAGTGGGTGAGATTCTCCTGATAATTTCTGCTTGAGCAGATGACCCAGGCAGGGGTGTCCTCTTTCCCCTTTGTTGTTTGCATTATATTTAGAAACACTGACAAAGAAAATAAGGGACTCAGAAATTCAAGGATATAATTGCTATGGTAGTCAAGAAAAGCTGCCTCTATTTGCAGATGATTTATTTTACAAATGACAAAACCAGAAAGGGACTTGCAGTGTGTGGAACATTTTAAGACAGTTTCAAATATTCTTGGGATACAAAATTAATTAAGTAAAAGGCAACAGCAGTAAATTATGTAACCATACACGAATTGGTCCAGCAATATCCATATTTATGGGGACATGACAAAATGAAGTATTTAGGAGTATGGATTAGAAATGACTCCATTGTGGCAGCTATATGTTGGAAGAGACTAAACAGAAGATAATACAGAAGATAATTCAAAAATTGAGAAAATGGAATCTTTGTTATATGGATGTGGATAGTAAGATACTAGCAGTTAAAATGTTTTTAGTGCCTTTGTCTTATATTGTACATTTGTCAGGCATATTTTTATCAACCAAAGGAGAAGTTGTGGACAACAATTAAAAAAGAGCTGAAGGATTTTATCTGGGAGGGGAAGACTGCAAGGGTCAAGTAGGCTAAGCTGATTCTTCCAGTACAACAATGTGGACTAGGAATACCCGATTTGAATGGGTATTTTAGAACACATTTAAGGCTGTTACACATGGTTTACTATCAAAATTGTTCAAATCGGTTTTGTGAGTAATGACTTACTCAAACTGAAATGCAGAAATTGTACACATCGTTCGCTCACATCTCCAAACACAGTAATGTTGGTATGTCAAATTTCACATTATCAACATTACCTAGACATCTGGAGATGTACTACCAACATTTTGCAGGGGGGCAAGCCACCCTGCAGCCCCCACAACCTCTGCTAATCACATATTCTAACTCCAAGACTGCACTACAGTGAAGAAAAGGGTACTTTTCCCGATCCCCACTGCAGTGAGATCCAATTGAAACAGTGACGTGCAAAACCATGAACGCACGCTATGTGTTGAGATTTCGGAGGAGACGGGATTTCCATTCGCAATTCTGAACTTTTGCACCTTTACCCTCAGCCTTATGAACGATGGTAAGGTGACTTTCAAACATTTGATAGTAAACCCTTATACATAGCACAAGCAGAAAACTATAACTCAAAGTGGAAAGGGAAGATGATGATATGGGGGGGGGGGCTCAAAAAACAATGAGAGACCGAGATTTTGGATGCAGACTATTAAGGAGAATGACAACAATCATACAGAATATTATATTCATAAAGTAGCAGAAAGTATTCTAAGACCTAAGCCAACATGGGAATGGAGAAATAAAATTCTGCCAATAGGGATGACTGCAATTACAGACAACAGGCAAGAAGGGCCTGGAATTTACTGGAGAAAACTGGCAAAGTATCCAAGGTATTGGGAGTAAATAAATAGAATGGGAAAGGTAAGAGAATAGGAAGACTCCAAGAATCTATTTGGACTGCAGGTTAGAAATTGCCTTCCCTATCAAGGATTGATATCAGAGTATAGGCAAACAGAAAGACATAGAGGGGTCCTAAACAAAAGACCAGCACTGGTAGAGATTTTAATAGAATCTAGAACAGAAGCTGCCATTAAAAAAGGAATAATTAATAGAGCATACAAAAGATTGCATGATAACCATAAGAATCAATCAGAGAAGCAGACGAGCTTAGAAAGGATTGGAAAGAGTGCTTGGATAAGCAATTCACAAAGATACAATGTGGGGATATACGTGTTTCTCCCAAATATGCAACAAAGTCTGGAAGATTTAGGATCTTTGCTTGAAAGTGTTTACATAGGTATTTTTATACCCCAAATGACTCCAAAGAATTTTTCCTCAGGTGGATAGCAAATGTTGGAGGTGTGACGGGGAAGAAATAGGTAATTGGGAACATGTTTTTTGGAAGTGTAATGAGTTGGCAGACTTTAAAGATTCCCTGCAGACTGTTCTGTCAGGGATGCTGGGTGAGCAAATTGGTTTGACTGGGGAGATGATTTTTTTTTTTTGAACTATGATACAAAATCCCAGTTGCCTAGACACAGTAAAGTAGTAAAGCCTTGCTGAGTCTAATTATGGTGGCTGCCAAAAATGCAATTACTAGAAAATGGAAATCAAAGTCTAAACTTACTTTACTAGAAATAGTGACTGTAGTAACAGAGATAAAACAAATGGAATTGGGGTCTTTAAAAAAGGGAAGGAGCAAACTACATCGGAAAAAAGGGAATTGTGGGAACAATATATGCAAAGGAGGAACAAAGTTTAAAAGAAGTCAGGATATGAATGAGTTATATAATGCTTAACTGATAATGACTAGATAGATTATAAATGATGTATAATGTTTACAACTACAGTTGTCTCAATGGTGTCTGTGATGCATAATGTTTGCAACTAAAGTTATGTCAATGTAGTTTGTTTTTCATTTATATAAATGTAAGATTTCTTATGTCATATATGTTAATTTAATAAAGATGTTCCACTGGGGGTATGACCAATGTGCTTGGAGAAAATATTCATCCATGCACTTTGTGCCAGGGTGTAAGCAACAGTTCAAATGCCAGACAAACTCTTTGAAGGATGCTAGTCCTATGAGAAGTACAGAAACTCAAGTACTCTGAAGTTTCATCCATTTCAGGAACAATGGCCTCCATGCTTAACTCCCTTCAGGGAACATACTGGGAAAGGTATTTTTAGTCTTACCCTACTATGCAATACAACTAAGTCAAGACATTCAGGAAGGCAACAGCTCAACTGGTGAGCATGCACAAAGAAAGTGCATGAAAGGCAGAATACTGCCCTGGACCAGGAACTGGCATCCAAGCAAAATTCCTTGGAGTGAAGCCCAACACCTGCAACTTTAGGCTCCACTGAAACCTGAAAAGTCTCAATCTCTTACTCTGATGAAGTAAACCTTGGCAGAGACTCACCAGGTGCCCCTACTCCACACTAACCAGTTTAGACAGACTGATGGGAAGGCCCCATAAGACGATCCATTGTCACCTAGTACTTTGATATATGGACACATCACTTTAAGAGCCACTCTCCACAATTAGGCAGGGTGAACAAAGAACTGAGCTGATTAGTTGAGGAAAGAATGTGAAAACAACCCAAGATGCACCCTCTCTGTTGGCAGCTGCTGCTGTGTCTTTCTCCAGACTCTTGTACAAACGGGTGGAGACCACAGCAGAAACAAATTCTATAATCAGGGAAGATTATCCTCCTAAAAGATCTTCAAGCAGAATCTCAGGCAAAACTATGGCCAACACAAAGATGTCAAGAGTGCTCTCTAGCTACTCCTAAAATGACCCTCCTTCCATTTCTCAAACATCAAAGAGTATGCACACTCAGAAACTTTCTGTTAGTTGCAAGGGTTAATCTCCAAAGTGTGTGACAGCCAAAAAAATAACTTAAAGGAAGATGAAATGACTGCACTTGCATAGGTGACAAATTATGTTATGACATGTTCAGTCACAAGTGCTAATCTGTCCCTAAAAATGAAAACTTACAGAAAAGATGCAACATGCTGTTTGGAGGTGAGCATAAACTCAACTGTAGGTCCCATCCAGAAGGTTCCTCAGCATTAGGCTCACTGTTTTGTCATTTTGCATAAATTATGTTCAAATGCATTTGTGAGGACACACACTGATTTTCCTCAAATGTGTAGCTTCACAATAATTTAAAAGATTTACAACTTCAAGCAAGTTACAATTCTATAAATAAAAACAGTACAAAGAAGATAGCAAGGAAGGTAACAGTGTCCTAAATAATCCCGCCTTCCAGTGCTGTCACATTGCATCCGACTCCCACAAAGATCCCATGAAGAATAAACTTCATCCACGGGTGTTCAGAAGGAAAGCAGGGAAGGAAAGTAGATCTAATACACTTTTATAATTATCACTAAGTACTCAAAACTACTCAATTTCTTGTACAAGAATTATGCTATACGTGTTGCATTGTGATTCCATAATAAGCATGTTATAAAACAAAACATATCTGATGTTGAAGAGGTAACAGCATGGAGTTCAGTACACAAATATGAAATGTCTACCTACAACTCTGACATTCTAGTCATCATTCTTCTTTTCTTCTACCAACCGACTACACGTCAACAATTCATAAGATGCTACATATTCTGGAAAGAGCAATTAATCTGCAGTAATCCATTTCATAATGACGTAGTTTGTTATTTCTTTTACACAGCAGCAGTCTGTGTTAATCATGGGCTTTTGATTATTTTAATCATAATATTCTTCATCGATTCTCCATTCCCTGAATTTCCTCAGGAGATGAAGTAAAATGTCATTTACATAATCCTCTCCTGGAAGGGTCTCCTCCAAACTTTTTCCATGATGTATCATGCCCCATAACACTCATTCTTTCTTCATCACCCACATTTCTACTCAGCTGCTTATACCTTCTTAGAAATCTGACCATCTGCTGAACTAATTCAGCAGCAAGTAACAAAACAGATTTTTTTTAAATACACAGAAAATTTCCTGCTTTCAAAAGCAAATTCAAACTGATTTTTGCAGGCCACAGTCACAGCCCAATCCCCAAAAAAGGCAACGTGATTATATTTTTCTAGCTATAAAATAAATATTTTTGTTGCTACAGTACAATCGGCTTGATAGCCAACCTTTCCAGACATCTTTGTTTTTTGATATACAAACACATTTCTAATATGAAAATGCTAACCAAAACCTTTATAGCTTATGATAATGTTTGTGAGAATAAATTTTAGGAAACAGATATGTAATGACATTCTTCCCAAACTGATAATAATGTAGTGTTCTCACTGTTCATTAGTCCTCCAGAAGTACAGTAACCAAAAGTGAAATTTGTATTCAGCCAATGCAAGTGACTAAACAAAGATTATAATACATGCTGCCTTGTCAGGAAAACATAAATCAATCAATGGCCTACATAAATAATCGAAGTAGAATGGAGTGATATTCGGTATGAATGTTGTTGTTTGTCTTTTCGGCTTTTCCCAGTTAGGGGTCGCCACAGGGGAACTCCGGCCCACTAATGATTGGCAGTAGATTTTTTATGGTGTCGAGTTGCCAGCCCGATGCCCAACCTTCAGCGAAGGCATGCCCATTCACGCACATCTTTCGGAGGCCACTCAACCGTGGGGAGGACATGCAGACTCCACACAGAAGGCACTCCAGCCGTGAATCGAACAGGAGAACCTCTTGCTGTGAGGCAACAACACTACCGCTGTACCACCATGACTTTCTGTATTAAAAAGCACTCTCAGTCCCAATACCACATAGACCAATGAGTCTTGCTTGTAGATGTGACCAAATAAGCTAGCTCATTTTCTATAAAAAGCAAGGAATGTTTTCACTAAGAGGCATGACATAAATAGAATATACAACAGTGCTTACGAAGATATCAATATTTCCTCTTGATTCATTTTGACTTTTTGTTATCATGGGTGGCCTCACAACTTGTGAATTTATAAAGGACAAACTGTACTCTCAGGATATATTTCTGATATGTTTATGGATAATGGTATTCCTTCCAGTAATCACCACATGAATGAGATTAGTTTCAAAGCAAATATGCTTTTGTTTAAGACAGAATGTCAGGGTTCATATAAGATATATGTCTTTCTTAGAAAAATGTCCTCCACACCCAAAAATAAGGATAGTTTTTCTCTCTATAACTTAGCTGAGATGGTTAATCAGTGGCAGTTAAAATTCACCATCTGTCCGGCAATATCTGCCCACCAATGTATTCCACATAACTCATATGAGGAGGACAGTATGACTCACTGTATATCCAGTACATAAGTACACATTATCCCAATCATTTGTGCACTTCTTTAAAAATACTTCTGTTCTTGTTTTCATATACAAATGCCCCATACATACACCCTGCCTCTAGTTAAAAATAACTGTCTAAGAGTCAGTTCACCTAAGTATAAACCTCTCTATCAGTGGGCAGATCAAGAATCATTCAATCCACTCACCTATCTTGCACTAAAATGTGGGTTTAACTTTGACATGCTTCTTTCTTTGATGATGTCTCTTTCAAAATGTTTCTACCATCTTTCAGAAATGACTACTCTTCATTTAGCTATTATTTCACCTTTTCTTACTTGGCTACTTCATTCTGTTACACTGCACACAGGCGTTATCTGATTTCAAGTGATGAGAAATACATTATAATTTTCTTTCCCAGACTGTACCTTTGCCTGTCAAGCTCTCCTCTTTTCAAGTACATTTTATAAAACTGTACATGGCACAGGTTTACTCTTTCTGCACCTTTTTTCTATCTTCTACACTTCATAAGTATTTCTGTTTCCACATATTTTTTTCAGCCAATTCTTCCACTTAGCTTCTGTTTCCCAACTCCATGTTACTAAAACTCTGACTGTGCTGCACTGAGCTCTCAGAGCAAACCTTTTCATTACTTTACTAGTTTATTAAGCTTGCTTGTACTCACAGCTGTTAAAAATATTTTAAATATACGTTCCACAAAACTGTATTGCTATAGTCTCTGCCAAACAGTAAACCTGATTCTTCTTTATTTGTACAATTGTAACTGGTGACACTAACAGATTAAACAAAGATAAGCCGCGGTGGTGCAGCGGTAGTGTTGTTGCCTCACAGCAAGAGGTTCTCCCGTTCGATTCTCGGCTGGAGCACCTTGTGTGTGGAGTCTGCATGTCGTCCCCGCGGTCGAGTGGCGTTCGAAAAATATGCGTAGAATGGGCATGCCTTCGCTGAAGGTTGGGCATCGAGCTGGCACCTTGGCACCAGTAAAAAAATCTACTGCCAATCATTAGCGGACCAGAGTTCCGCTGTGGCTACCCCTAACCGGGAAAAGCCGAAAGAAGAAGTTTCCCATATATCTTTCCAGCATAAAACAAAAACATAAAATTCCATAGTAAGAATGTAAAAGTACCATAAATCTCAACTTCCTCATGAATTTCCTCTCACAGTGGAATCAAAACTCTTGCATGGACAGTTACTCTTCCACTAGAAAGCCAGCAATTTAATTTCTGAGGGGAAAAAAACTACTTCATCATGAAATTAGACTACTGGTTTACTTCTCAGAGTCTGAGCTTGAAAAATGATTCCAAGTTAGGAGAGCACTAGCTGTGGCATCCATGTTCTGAAGGTTAGCGTTTTCATTAAAGATAGCTGTGAGTAACAAAACAGTGAAGCCTGTTGTGGGGTGTTTACTAGGCAGTGGAAGGGGTCCCAGCATTATTCAGAAGTTGATATACATGGCAGATCTATAATGGGAATAAGGTATCCCACCTACTGCACAGTGTTATTAAAAATATACAAGAATCCACTTGAGTGATGTTTCTTTCACAAGGCAAATTATTTGATTCCTGAAACAATACTGCAAATTATTTTCAAACCCTTTACTGATATAAACTGTTTTTGATACTATCTCTTTCTGCACCTTCAACTGCAGTGCTACAATATGCTTCTGAAGAGGTCAGGTCCTCAGCTATAATATCTGCATATGGAACCTAGCAATGTTTGGATTCAGATGTACTCAGACCTAATATCCCCTTCAGGAGACATCAGGAGTGTTGTCTGGTTTTACTGCTGTCTAAGCACAATATTCTAAAATTGTGAACAAACAAAACACTACTTGGGCAATTTCTAAACAAAAAAAAAGCCAGCAACTCATACAAAGTCATCATGCCCTTCTCCCCCTACATAACAAACATCTGATTTTCAAATCTACAGGGGGTGAGAATCTCAGACCTCCTGTAAGTGGCTCTGCTCTTATATAGTTATCAAACAGCAAAAGTTTTATTATTTAAAATTTGTATGGGTTGAGAGAGTTAAACATAATGCTGACATACTCTCTGCTTACTGGAGTTATGCTGCCACCTAGTGACAGAAATGATGCTTTCCAGTTGGGTCAAACGCATCTACTACTAGTACTCCTTAACCTTCTTCCAAAATCAAAAATAGCAACATGTGACTCATATGCCAAATTATCTTTCACATTTTACCTTACCAATGTATATCCCTCAAAATTTGCTTTTGTTATGTGCAAACAATAGCTTGTTTTCCCTTGTTGAACAAAATCTCTCTACATAAGTCAGCACCTGGTAAAAAGCACATCTATATGCACTGCTGAAAAGGCATATTCTACAAGTACTATTCAATGAAGGGTGGCAGAGAAGAAAGAACTAAGAAACCAAAGTCTTCTCTTTTTCCACATTAAAAGAGGAAAGAATAATCAATTGCAAGTGTAAAATCTGTGGGTGTAATGGGTACGGGACCTGCAAAAAGTACAGTTGTGTACACTTACCATAAATGTAGATGTTCGAGTGCATTCACTGTTGCAGTCATTATTTGGGTAATCTGCTGGCAGGTTGCCCTCAGTTGGCCTGAATAACAAAGTCTTGGGTCCTGCTTCGGTTGCTGTCACCTCTTCCATGACGTCAGGTCGTCAGGGGTATAAAACATGCAGCCGACGCCATTTTAATCAGTTTTTCTTGCCCCAGATGTCAGGTGCCCCCCAAATGGGGAGCAAAAAAAAAAAAAAATTTACATTTGGGTAGAATCACAACTCTATGGATGGGAGGATGGAACTAAAGAGCATTAGGAGCAGCTATAAGGCCCTGCAGGACTGCAGTGGCAAAGCCTGCCCTGGATTTAGAGAAGAGAGGTAAATGATAATGCTTTGTGAACGTATGAACTGAGCTCCAAGTAGCAGCTTCTAGAATGTCTGTGGTAGGAATCCCTCTGAGAAAAGCTGCTGAAGTAGAGGCAGCCCTGGTGGAATAGGATCTGATCCCATTGGGCACAGGTTTACCATGGTGCAAGTAGCAGAAACAAATGCAATGGCTTATCCATTTAGAAATAGTCTGCTTTGATATAGCCTTCCCCTCTGATCCTGCAGCAAATGCTACCAGTAGTTGCTCAGACTTTCTTAGAGATTTTATCCTGTTTAAGTAGAATCTTAGTTGTCTGTGTACATCCAATGAATGCAGAATCCGCTCCCCCTTGTTCTGCGTATTTGGGAAAAAAGTTGGCAGGTGAATGGTCTGGTTAAGAGCCAGACTGGATACCACCAAAGGCCTATGCTGAGGAAGAGGAAGAAAATCCCGAAGCCTCTTTTTTGATTCAGAGAAGTCCTGACTCTCCCAGTGAAAATGTTCCCTTAAAGTATGCAAAGTCTCTCCAAAAGAGTAATCCTCAGGAGGAGATGCAGATGGGATGGATTCCTCTGCATCAGAATCCTTATAAGGTGGAATAGAAAATTCCTGATCAGAAGAGGAATAAGAAGAAATGGAAACCTGATCTGAAGATTCATAATCAGTGCCTTGCCTGGGCCTCTTAGCAGGGGGGGGGGGGTTGGGAACCCCTGATCAAGGTAATTAAATCCTCAGCCATTTTGATCATTTGTTTTTTAGGCATAGGGGCCTGAGCACGTGGCTCACGTGTCGGTTTTTTAGACATAGAAGTCATTTTTGACCTTGTTTTTGTTGATGGCGTCAGTTTAATATAAAAATGTTGAGGCCTGAAAACACCCTCAGAAGCCAGTGCCTGCTCAGCGGCTCTGTACCCATCCAAGGGAGAGACATCCACGGGTTCAATACTTTGAGAATCTCGTGGCATACCGAGCTCCGAATGGGTCTCAGTAGAGGCCTGCGACTCAAAAGTAGCGGGTATCAGGGGCTGCGAAAGCGCCTCACTGAGTACCGGCGAACCGGCAACTGGCTTAGGAGAAGCTTTGTCGTTGGTTTTGGACCTCGAGGGTCTGTCTCTGTCTTTTTCCTTGCGTTTTTTGTGAACTCCGGTAGTCAGACTGCTAACCGAAGACATTTCAGGGTAGTTAAATCTTGGACCAAAATATTTAGAAACAAAAATATACCAACGCTTAATAGTGCATTGGTTAAATTTAGCACAAAACCGACAGCAGGGCACGTTGTGATCAGGGCCTAGGCAAGGAATACAGTCAAATGAAAATCCTTATGGGGTATTTACTTCCCACAAGTAATGCAATTATTAACTTTTACTGACATCAGTAAAGAGCAAGAAAAAGTTTCCCCAAAGGGGTACTTAGCTTTAGTTTAAAGACTTCGGTTCTGAAACTCGAAAATGAAAATTTCAGGAATTGGCCGACCGGCACTTGTGAACTGCTTCTGCTTCGGGCACTGTGGGCAAGAAAGATTGATTAAAATGGTGCCAGCTGCATGTTTTATATCCCTGACGACCTGACACCATGGAAGAGGAGACAGCCACCAATGCAGGACCCAAGACTTTGTTATTCAGGCCGACTGAGGGCAACCTGCCAGCAGATTACCCAAATGTAATGACTGAACAGTGAAACACGAAGAACATCAAAGAGAAGCATTACGAGTATTGCAGGGAGTATGTATGCCCACAAGATGTCAATTAATGCCACATTTTCAGGAAAAAGCAGTACCACCAAGACAAAGGCCCATTCTACCTGACAAATCTCACCTGCCATTTCATGGGCAGGCACAGTAAATGTCGCTTTTCTTCTACAGTTGAATGGACATAAAATGAATTCTGATCAGTGTGTGCCAAATGGTGTCCGAGGCCAGCTACTTTTGCATCAGAGCTGGGAATACTATGGCAGGTTTTATTAACAAAAACCAGATGGACAGACAATAAGTCAGGAATGAGATCACTGTATTCACTGAAGCCCGAAAAAAAGTAATGTCATGCACTTAGAAAGCCCAGAGTTGGGGTCTCTTCTGAACAAGTTAGCCTTAAGGATTAACAAATGTTCTGCTACATAAACTTTTGACAACACAGCAATTAGAAAGAAAGAGTAATTCTCTAAAATGTGTACATGGTTGTGGGGATTATTTTTATTTCCAAATACAGCCCACAGCACGAAGCATCAGAGACTATCCATGTGCAACTAACAGTGGGTAAAACTGCCTTCCAGTTTATAGCCTGCTACAGACCACCCTCACAAACCCAGGAACCCCACTCGGCCTTCCTGAGAACACTGGAAAATATGAATGTCTCTCCAAACACCATTATACTGGGCGACTTCAACTACCCAAACATAGACTGGGAGCATTACTCTAGCTCCAACACCCTAGCCCAAAGGTTCTTAGAATTCATAAACTCAAATGCTATGGAACAACTTGTTATCACTCCCACAAAAGGGGAAAACATACTGGACCTGATCATCACCAACATGGGGACTCTATGCTCCAGACCAGAAGTGTATCCCTCACTGATAAGATCAGACCATAAACTAATCTCACTGGATATTCACATCCCAACTCCACCCCCTGCCCTGAAAACCACAGTGAAAAACTTCTCTAAAGCAAATTTCACACTCCTCAAAACCGAGGTGGAATCCTTCAAAGCCCCTGGGCCTGTGGAAAATACGGTCCAGACCGCAGAATCCTTTATAAACGCATTCTATGAACACCTTCAGAAATGCATGGATCATGCAATCCCAAATAAAACCAAGACCCAATCCTCCAAAGGCAGACGTCCTGTCTGGTGGACCCCAGCCATAAACAAACTATACAATAGAAGGAGGAAGCTACTACATGATAGAGCAAAATCCCAAAAAGGGAAGGTATCTCTGATCAGTATTAGCAAAAAACTAAGGGCACTCATAAAATCGTATAAGGCCAGCTTCGCGAGAAAAATTGCACAGGACACTAAGGATAATCACAAGGCTTTCTTTAGTTATGTTAGGAACCTGGGTGGGAATTCCCAGATATGCTCAGAATTAGTCCAAAATGACAAAAAATACACCGAACCCACAGACATTGCCAACATCCTAGCTGACAGGTTCAGCGCAAACTTCTCCTCCCCACCAAAGGGCAAATATCTATCCCAGCAGAGTGTTGCCCCCCCCCTGTCATCTCAAATGCTCCGGTAAGACCTGCCCTCTCCACAGCAAAAAAACACAGCATCAATGGGACCAGACGGTGTCCCGGGCTGCATCCTACATGAACTCCAAGAAGAGCCAAACCCAAACATAAAACTACTGTTCAATCTCAACCTTACTACAGGATATGTACCCAAAGAGTGGCGTACAGCAACAGTGGTCCCTCTCCACAAAGGTGGTGCCTCAACGGATCCTGGAAACTATCACCCATAAGCCTGACTAGCTTGGTCTGCAAAGCTATGGAAAGGATCATCATGGACCTCATAAATAAAGATATTGGGGACCTACAGACACTGGATCCTACCCAGTTCGGCTTTGTTAAGGGCAGATCCTGCCTCTTAAACCTGGTTGATTTCTTTGAAACAGTCACCAAGGCCATTGACGAGGGGAAGGTGGTCCACACAGCCTACCTGGACCTCGCAAAAGCCTTTGATACAATACCCCACTCGGGCATTATAGATAAGCTCACCAGCTTAAATATAAACCCCATCACTAGATGGGTTGCAAACTGGCTCAAGGACAGAACCCACATGGTTAGAATTGCTGGAGCCATGTCAGACTCCAAACCAGTTACAAGTTGCGTCCCACAAGGCTCAGTCCTGGGACCTCTCTTGTTCGGTATATATTTCTCGGAGGTACAGGCCAACACGGAAGAACTGTGGCTGACCAAGTTCGCAGATGACTGCAAACTGGGCGCCATAATCGACTCTCCAGCCGACACAAGCATCCTCCAAAAGGGCCTCATAGAAACAGACAACTGGTGCTAGAGCCATGGCCTCAAGCTAAACGCCAAAAAGTGTATAGTCATCCCCTTTGGCAAAAACAAAGTGCCCACAAATTACCACATAGGTGGTAATCCATTAAGTACAGAAGAAGTAATTAGGGACCTGGGGACCCAAATTGATAGCAATCTCTCATTTGACAACCACGTGGCCAAAGTGGTTAGAAAAACATTTTATATAGCTCACCTAATCATGAAGGGATTCACATCTAGATCAGGGGAGGTCATCGTGCCTCTTTACTCATCCCTTATCAGGCCCATGATTGAGTACAATGCCCCTTTTGGGATGTACCTTACCAGACACCTGCAGCAACTGGAAAGACCCCAAAAGTACCTCACCAAGAGGATCAAAGGGCTCAAACAGATGCCATATGCTGCCCGGTTAAAGAAACTCCAGCTCTACTCAGTGGCATACCGCCTGCTCAGAGGCGATCTGTGCCTGAAGTATAAAGCCATGTCCAACCCGGAATTAATGGGCATGCTGCACCTCAGAAAATCCAAATCCCATCGAGCTACGCGCTCGAGAGACTTGAACCTCAGCACTGAAATAAATAGGACATGCTGGAGGGACAGATTCATAACCCAGAGGCTCCCTTCACTCTGGAATAAAATCCCAGTCCAGGTTAGGCAGAGTCCCTCAATGACTCTCTTCAAGAGGAATCTTGATGAGTGGATGGGAGATTGTAGGTTTACCCCGGGTATCACTTCTGTGTCACTGTTAGACAGAGGCATAGTATACTAACCTCGAAAAAGGGCACAGCAAAATTAGTTTAAAATGGGTGGCGAAAGCCAAACACACTCTGGGGCTAGGCTTATAAATGCCCTAGGGCAGATAGCCTAGTATGAACCTATGAACCTATAAGAATGGTATATGCCCATGAAACCAACCTGCATCAAGAAAAATACAGCTACATTATGAGCATGCTAATTTGCATACTTTTCCCCTAAAATGTAAGGGGAAGTATAAATCCAGAACTGTACCTGGGGTTATCATCGGCAGCAGTAGACTAGGAAATAAAAAATGCGAGGGAGTGTTGTTTGCATTAGATATACCTTACATATTTTCTCTACAGGCATCTGCTGAAAAAGGGCACCTGTGCCCAGTTGGACCTTCCAGGTAAACAAATGTCAATAAATAAATACATTCTGGGAACTTAACCTAATACTGCCATCGCTGCACCATCAAGTGAAGGACCAGCAAATGGACTAATATGATCAGTGAACAGCAACAAGACAACAGGGGAGTAAGTCCCACTGCAGTAAGCACATCACCTACACAGATGCAATTCTAATAGTTGAATGTAATTTTTCCTAAAAGACACAATGTGCATCTTTTTAAAACTTCTGTCAGGGTGAAAGGCTGAAAAAGACACTACCGAGTTGCAGAGGGGGGAATCAGCTGCTTCCTACCCCATTTAAACATGCTACACCAAGAGTGCAGGAGAATGCTGAAGCTCCAATGGTAGTGTAACTGCATCTGCAGAACTGCTCTGTGTGCAGGGTTATGAGTTATGATCACGCAGCTAGTACCTTATTATGAGGTGACAACAGCTTTTAACAACCACACAAGTAAACTCTGTGCATTAATTTATATAGCTATCAATGCTCATTATCAAGACCTTTTTTTATTCGTACTGCACGCTACATATTCATTAATTTAATGGGGGTAGAACAAACACAAATGGAATTAGTATTATTGAGTTAATCAGACACATTAATTCTTTGCAGTTGATAGTATAAAGGTATATCTTACTGCTCCAACATATTTTCCATATTTTTAAGGAATAACACTTCTCTATCAAGTAAACTGTCATGCAAAAGGACAAAATTATGAGCTAAAATATAGGTCAAATGGGCCCACCACCTTAAGCAACCACATAATAGTGTCAAAAGGGATAATTAGGCCTTCACTATATCTGGAATTGTTTCCCACCTGATATCTGTGATGCTGAAAACTGCAAATGTTTCAGCAGTTCACTTAAGAAAGCACAGCTGTATAAATTATAAGTATAGTCATTGTTGCAGTCATCACCAACAGAAACTCTGCTGCATGTAAGGTCCAAGGTCCAGGCAACTTCTAAAGCAATAAACCCCACCACCATCATGGCCAAGCTTCTTCCGCCTACATGGATGTCAGCATACACTGGACATATGTAGCAGAAATCCCATCTTCAGTTCTTTCCTTTTATAAGGAAGGCACCTGGCTAGACAAATCTAAGAAGACTTATGTCAGAAAAAGAGGATAGAGATTGCAATGCATATTATAACAGGTTAGGGACAGAACTAAGCAGCAGTAAATTCGGGTCTATATTATGTCCGTGAAAAATGAATTTGCTGAACGGCATCTACATCGAAAATGCAGTTCAGGGAATTGATAGTAGTGAAATCGCAGTAAGTGAGGATAGGGAAAGTTGCCCTTTCCTCACTGTAGAGCGATCGCGGAGTTGATATATTGGGGGGGGGGGGGTTCGCTGAACTGCATTTTCAATGTAGATACAGTTCAGTGAATTAATTTTTCGCAGACATAATATAGACACGCCAATTCCACCTGTAGGTCCATAGACATCCTGAAGCACAAGCAGCAGTACAGGTCAACTTCTACCTGTGGGCCCTCTAGGCAAGGTCGCATTTAAATGTGATACTAAACAAAAAAAAAAAAAAGCAAAAAGAAGAAAACGAAAGGGGTGATGAATATATACTATCTGGAGGATACCTCAACACTGACCATGCTCATACATCTACTGTTATTGTAAGTTCCTTACACAACTGTACTGTGTACTTTGTATAGGTCACTGTTGCCGTCATCACCAATGAGAAGATTCCCAAAGCTTGGTAACTGATGGGTGGTGGATTAGGTCTTGTGTTGGGCTACAGAATGCTATGAAAAACTGCACTGTCAAATCCTGCCTTGTCCTTGGAAAGAATGGAATTGAGGACCGTGTGGGCAACTCTATAATGCCCTGGCTATCTACTTTTCTAAGGAAGACTGTCGTAGTAGCACTGCCTATGGTAGAATGTGGCTTAATCTAATCAGAAGTATATCCAGGGTGGGGCAAAGTGAGCAGCTACTCCAGATGTAAGATGTTAAAGGGTGCAATCTTCAATACTGGCACTCAGTACCTGCATTCAGAAATGAAAGCTGGTAATGCATTTTCTGTCAGGGTTAAAGCTTAAATTTTTTATTTAGCTGTAGCAAGCCACTATTTGTAGCAAGCAGTTTGCTACAGTTTAAAGGAGAGAAAGGTCAGATTCAGATTTTCTTTTCTTTTTTTTTTTTTTTTTTTGCTCCTTGAATTATAAAACGGACCTGGCCAACTCCTGTAACATAGACAAGGAGTGCCAAATCAGGGAACAGACCCCTATTTTTGCTTCTTAACTTAAATTTGAGTAGCACCAGATCAGGGAGTAGCTCTGCACAGTAGCTGCGTAAGCTACAGTTCTGAATCTAACTTGGTAATTCTTTGCACCGGATGTATAACAGAATTAAATAGAGCAAGCTAGTTATGCAGAATTAGATTGTTTTGACACAAACTTACCCTCCTTAAATCTGAAAAGGAAACAAATGACTGCTCAAGTTCTTCTCAAGTTTCCATTTCTGAGTAGATAAAATATTAACTTGCAGTAAACATCCAATGCATGTATTTTTTTTTTCCATTTTCAGGATTAGAAAAAAAAGGTGAGATGCTAAACAGGTTTGATTATGTTTCAGTTATATTACTACTTTGGGCAGAAAAGAAGGACTAGTACACAGGTTAACTGTGTCTTTCTGTAAAATTTGAAAAGATTCCTTACACACAAGCACTTGAAGCTCCAAAAACCTCTTAGTGAAGATAATAGCTACTAGCAGGTTTGCAGGTAGAGAAAGCTTATATCCCTGGAGAGAAGAGGTCTGGAAAGGCTCAGGGATAAAGAATAGTTGTGTAAGAACTTGCCATAACCACAGATGTCTTTTTCTTCCATGTTGCAGTATTCATAACCTTGGGGAGTTGCTGCCTGGAGCACCGTACATCCGGCCAGTATACCAAAGTTTTAGAAGCCAGGGTATGTGCGACGTTGCATGCAGGGGCCATAAACTGACATTGGCTACATCTGTGACGTCTGCACGTACACAACTCAGAAATTGGCTGCCACATAGAAAGAGAGTGACCCCAGGAGCAGGAGGAAAGATCCCAAGCCAAATTTCCCTAGGCACACTAAAACAGTGTTATAAGTATGTCCAAGAAACAAGGAGGTAGGTGGGTGGGATTGAATAGTGCAACATGGAAGAGAAGGACATCTATGGTTATGGTAAGTTCTTACACAACTATTCTATGTCCTTCTATTTTCATGTTGCAGTACTCATAACCTTAGGGAGAGTACCACAGCTCTCTAGGAAATTGCGCGGGAGGTAGGTAGGGGAGCAGTCAATGAGACCCTGCAGGATGGACCTTGCAAACCGTGCTCTAGCCCTGGAAATCAGATCCAATTTGTAATGCTTGGTAAAGATATGTACAGAAGACCAAGTTGCAGCCTCTAGGATAGAGGCATAATCAACGCCCTTGAAGAAGGCTGTTGAAGAGGAAGCTGCTCTGGTGGAATGGGCCTTAACAGGTGAACTCAGTTGCCTTCCAGGTGAACTCAGTTGCCTTCCATGAAAGGAGTAGCAAAAGGCTATTGCCTTAGAAATCCAAGAAGCACTTGTGGGTTTAGACAATGCCCTGCCAAGTGCTCTAGGATTGAAGGAAACAAAATCTGGACAGACTGTCTGACAAGTTTTGTCTTGTCTAAACAGACTCTCAGCTGCCTATGAACAACCAGGGAATGCAAAGCCCTTTCTAAGGAGTTCTGTGGCTGAGGGTAAAAGACAGGGAGATTGATGGTCTGATTTAAGGAAATTTCATTAACTACCTTTGCCATGAAAGAAGAGTTAATTCTGAGACAAACCCTATTTTTATGAAAAATAAGATAGGAGGAGAAGCCATAAGGGCCTGGATCTCAGAGACCCTCCTGGCAAAAGTAAGGGCCAGTAGTAAAACTGTTTTCCATGTACAGAATTTAAGGGAGGAGGAGTGGGCTGGCTCAAAGTGGGCCAATGTAACCTTTTCCAGCATAAAGTTAAGGTCCCAAGGAGGAGGAATAGGCTTATGAGGGGGCCCTACGTGAAGGACCCCTTTCAAAAACAGCATGACTTCCAACCTGGAAGCTAGAGGTGGAGTCAAGGGAAGGCAAGCAGAAATAGAGAGGTGAGGTGTACTTTTACTGATGAGTAGATCAGTCCCGAATGTAGTAACTCACACAGGTAGGAGAGGACCAGTGGAACATAAACTAGAAATGGGTCCTGTTTTCTCTTGAGGCACCAATGGGAGACTCTTTTCCACTTTAATAAGTAATTTCTCCTAGGTTTCCTGGCCTCTTGCAGGACATTGAGTATGCCCTCTGAGTATAGGCGCCTAAAAGGGATCAGAACCCTATCACCCACAGTGTCAGTTTGAGACTGAGTAGGTGGGGGTGAATAGGGGATCCCTGTCTTGCATGAATAGGTCGAAGCAGTGAGGTAACCTATAGTGATTGCCCTGGGCTAAGAGGTAGAGTACGAGAAATCAATGCTGTCTTGGCCAAAAGGGAGTCACTAGCAGGATTTTTGGTTTGTAATTCTGTATTTTCAGGAGGACTTTGTGAATCACAGGAAAAGGAGAGAAGGCATAGAGGAACATTTCCTCCCATGAAAATGAGAAGGCATCCACCCTCAATGCTTGTGGATGGGGAAGCCTTGCATAGAAGAGGGGCATACGTTTGTTCTGGAGGGAGGCAAACAGATCTGCCTGAGGAATACCCTACCTATGAATTAGATCCTGAAATACCTCCCTGTGAAGCATCCATTCGTGGGAGGGTGTCAAGGTTCTGCTGAGGGTGTCTGCCATCCCATTTTCTTCTGATGGGATGTAAACTGCCTGCAAGTGAATTTGAAGTGCTGCTGACAGGGACTATATCTGTATAGCCAGACTGCAGAGGGGGTATGACTTTGTTCCACCTTGCTTATGTACCACAGGACAGTCATGTTGTCTGTGATGTCTTTCAGGGTGCCTGGCAGAAGGATGTCTTGGAAAGCCTGCATAGCCAAGGGTAGGGCCTTTAGCTCTTTTAGGTTGATGTGGTCCTTCCTTTCTTGAATGGTCCACTCCCCCTGTACTTTGTGCTGACTGTTAGTGTGGTAAAGGATAGCTCCCCAACCTAAATCTGATGGGTCTGTGAACAGATGCTGTTTTGGTGGGGGAATCTGAAAGGGTACCCCTTGATTGAGAGTAATAGTGGCATTCCACCAGGAGAGTTCCCTTTTTTAAACAGGGAAGAAGAGGAAGTTTTGTTTCTAAGGGATAAGAGTGTTGGCTCCAAGAGTTTCTCAAGACCCACTGAAACTTCCTCATGTGCATCTTGGCTAGAGGGATCAAGGGAATCAAGGAGGCCATGAACCCTATTATCCTTGTTAGCGGTAGCAGGGAGTGGAAGAACAGAGAAAGAAATTCCACTTTCTGGGTAGGGACAAAGACGGACATCAAGTCTGTCTGCATCCTGCACCCCAGGAAGACCAGATATTGGAAGGAGTCATTTGAGACTTTAGGCAATTCACTCTGTAGCCTAGACTCTGTAGAAAGTTGCAAACCATGTCCAGGTGTTTGGACAGGGTTAGCGGATCCTGGTGCAGAATAAGAAGGTCATCCAAGTAGGGATAAATTTGTATGCCCTGCAGTGTGCAATGGCTGGGGCTAGGCACTTTGTGAATACTCTTGCCACTGTGGAGAACTGAAAATGTAATGAACCCACTGAGAAATGTAAATATTTTCTGTAAGGTGGGAAGATGGGGAAATGTAGGTAAGCATCCTTCAGATCTAGTAAGGCCATGAATGCTTGCTGAGGTATGAGGGGGAGGAGGTGCTGCAATGTGAGCATTTTGAAAGTGGGCACTTTGAGGAACAAATTGAGGTGGGATAAGTAGAGGATGGGTCTCCAGGGGCCATCTTTTCTTGGGACCAAAAACATCCTTGAATAAAATCCCTTGGCTAACTGATCCTCTGGTACTTTTTCTACAGTCCCCTGAGATAGAAGTTGTCTCAGGATAGAGGAAAATCATGGCATCTGATTGTGAGGGGATTGAGGTACCCCCTGGAAGGGTGGAGTAGCCCACCAAGTCAAAGTATCCCCTCTGGATGATGGAAAGCACCCACTTGTCTGTGGTGATTTTCTGCCAAGAGGGTAGGGAGAGGGCAAGATGTAGGGATAGGGGGGGTGGAACTGGTTAAGAGATGAGAGTCACAGTGGAGGAGCTCTGTCTTGGTATGGCTGCCTCCGAAAAGATAATGGTGTGGGGGTAGTAGAAGACCTGGGAGCAGATTGTTTTCTGGTATGCCTCTGTCCCCGTGAATGAGAAGCAGAGGGATGAGAGGACTGCCTCTTGACAAAGCTAGGTTTTTGGGGGTAATGTCTATGAAATCTGAGGACAGGTGAGACTAGTAAATGTTTTACATTTTGTAAGTCTTTACCTTTTTCCTGTAGAGACTTTAGTAAATCTGCAGAGGCTGCTCCAAAAAGGGCTTTGTTGTCCAAGGGTGCATCCAACTTAGCTTGGACATCCAAAAGCAAAGGCTAACGTCGCAACCCTGAAAATATCCTTAACACAGAGCCAGAAGCAGCAGACTTCAAAGAAGCTTCCATAGTATCATAGCTGCACTTAATAGAGTGTCTGGTCACTTGAGAGACCGTGGAAATAAGTGTACTTAATTATGTCTTAAAAGGAGATTCTGGGACCTCTGACAGAAGAGTAGAGGCCTTGGTCAGGAAATCTAAAGCAAACCTGGTCATATGGGTCTGATAATTAATAGCCTTAATGGCCAAGGTGCAGGAAGTATATACCTTCTTCCCTAACCTGTCCATAAATTTGCTATCTTTATCCATTGGAAACAGGGAAGAGGAAGGTAGTTGCCTAGAGGACTTATCAGGTGACACTGCAATTACTGCAGGGTCTGCAGGAGGGTTTTTGAAAAGGTACTGCTCCCTGGCAGACACTTGTAGAATCTGTCTGGTCTCTTAGAAGCAGGAGGCTGTGATTCTGGGCTTTGTGAAGCAGCAGATAAAGCATGATGGAATGCTGGGAGTAAAAGTGGGACTGCAGATGGTAAGGGCTGCCCCATCTGCAATAGTTCGAAGTATCTCTTTTTGGTGTTAGAGACATCTGACAGTTCCCACTTAAAATGTTGCCTAAGCAGAGAAATGGTATCTCCAAAGGAGAAATCTTCTCCAAGGGAGTCAGGAGAAAGAGACTCGTCTTCTTCAGGGTTAACAAAACCTTTGGGGGAGTCTAACTGGGAGCAGTAAGTTAAGGACTCATCTGAGGAGGAAGACTCCTCCTCAGATAGTACCTGAGGAGCAACTGGTTAGCCTGGTTTGGGGATCTGGGTTTGAAGATCCTGAAAGGCCTTAAACAGTCTGGGAGAAAGTCTCCTAGGGTGGAGTTGAATATTTAGAAGTTTGTTTCTCCTTCTGCTACCTTTTTAAAAGAGTGGAAGGAGCAGAAGTGGGCCTAGGAGCTGTTGTAATAGTGGATGGCAAGGCTGAAGTAGTAGGAGGGCCCTCTGAAGCCCGAAGCTATGGTTCCCCCTCACCATCAGATTCTGATGGTTGAAAAACCTCAGCAGACATACTCCGAGTATCCATAGCACCGGCTTCCATTTTGGTTCCCGGTTGCTGCGCAATACCCGACATCCAGAGCAATCCTGGGCTGATATTCGCCTCAAGGATCTCAGAGGACAGCTGAGGTGCAGCTAGGGCATCAGGTCTAAGTTTCTTGGCCTTCTTCCTAGGTGGCTCCTCAAAGGAGCCTGCTCCACTTTCCATACCGGACACCAAACGTCTGAGGTGCTGATTGTCTAAATACATTTTTTAAGCAGCCAGGTGGCTTCTAAGGGTTTTCAGAACAAAGGATTGGCAAATGGCACGGGCTTTGTAATCATGGGGCTCCCATAGACAGAATAAACACTACTTGTGTATGTCTTTATATGGGATTTGCCTACCACAAGCACACTTTCCTTTAGTAGAAGACATGTATGTCTGAAACAACAGCAAAGAAACAAGAAAAAAATCCCACAAGGGTACTTATGTCAGTGAGACAGACGGTAAACAATCAAGAAATCTGAAGGCCGATGTCGAGCAAACGCCGAATTGCAGACCTGGTGATCGGATGTCTGAATCTCACCACAGAAGAAAAGTTCTGAATTGGTTACATGCAGACCTCACAGATATAGCCAACAGTAGTTTATGGCCCTGCATGCAACATCGCATGTACCCCAGCTTCTAAAACTTTGGCATACTGGCCGAATGTCCAGTGCTGCAGGCAGCAACTCCCCAAGGTTATAATACTGCAACATGAGAACAGAAGGACATCTACCATCATAAAAGGCCTGGTACCTCCTTTGACACCACAGAGAAAATCTCTTCCACTTTGCTAAGCAAGATTCTTTGGTAGTAGGTCTTCTGGTTTCTTTCTGGGTGCTAAATACGTCCTTGGAAAGTATGCACCTAAAGGGAAGAAGTAAGATCAGCCATTATTAATTGTGGGATGGGCTGCATTAGGGTTCTCTTGTTCTAGCTTAAAAGGTACAAATGTAGAGGCAGGATGAGTGATCCCTCCACTATCACCTCTCCCAGTACTATAAACCAGTGCTGCCTGGGCCAAAAAGGGAGCTATCAAAAAAACATTTGGCCTTTCCTCCCATATTTCTGAATCATCCTGGGAAGAAGGGTAATGGGAGGAAATGCAGGAAAAAAAAAGAAGAACCCATTTGATTAATAAGACATCCACTGCCCAAACTTCTTTGTGGTGGGCTCTTGAGCAGAAATCTGGGCTTTTCTGTTGTTTAGATGAGTGAAAAGATCTATCTCTGGAACACTCCACCTGCATGTTAAGTCGATATCACTCCTACCTAGCGTTCATTCATGGGAATTTTCAGTTGTTCTGCTGAGATGATCTGCCATTATGT
This sequence comes from Protopterus annectens, assembly GCF_019279795.1. Lineage (NCBI taxonomy): Eukaryota > Metazoa > Chordata > Ceratodontiformes > Protopteridae > Protopterus > Protopterus annectens. The sequence continues at coordinate 1,135,929,926 of NC_056744.1, read as the reverse complement.
TCCGCTGTGACAGAGTGTAGGAAGCCCTTAGGGTCAACCAAGATTCCAAGACTGCTTTCCAGTCTTGCATGGCCAGCCTGCTAAGGGGAGTAAGAGTGCGTCTCCCCGGTTTGATTATATACCCTATGATAGTCATTTTGTTTGTGATAAAATACTACAGTCCCAGTTTCCACACTGTCTTGAAAGCCTTGAGAGTTAAACCAACTGCTAGCATCCCTTAAACATTGACATGTCCCTTTGTCTACTCATTGTCCCAGTGATTCTGAATGTATCAACTGGCTGTGCCTGCACCCCACATCACATACAATGCCTCTCACATTAAGGTCTGAGAAACAGGAGGCAGACTGAATGAAAGGCCAAATTCATTTGCATCTGCTGACTCCACCAAAAGAGCATCTTCTACATGGCGGACAGCAGGGTAAAGTAAGTGTGCTACTTTTAAACACACCTGAGAAACTACTGCAACTTCCTCATGTGTAATCTCTACAGGAGGATTTGAGAATAACTGACATAATGCAACCCAGGATCTTCAGTACTCTTTCTTGAGATTCAATCTCTTTGAATAGTCTTAAAGAAAGGTAGCTATTTTGCCCTGGAAAAGGGATATCTTTTGCTGGACAATGCGCAGCTGAAGTCCTAGAAAGGTGACAACCTTTGACGGGAGTAGGTTAGACTTTGGCATAATTAGAGAGAATCTCAGGTTTTTGAAGCACGTCAGAGCTTTGGAGTTGGTCTCCTGCTTTTCCGCCAGGAACAAGTTCAGAATAATGCAGTCATACAAATAGGGATAGGTGACTGCCTTTTGTCCAGCAGAAGGGATAACAATAAAGCTAGACATTTTACAAAAACTCTTTGGTGCAATAACCTGCTCTGATGGCAGAAATATATAAAGCCCCTAACGATGTCCCAGGTCATCAGAGCCAAGCTAGTGGCTCAGGAGCCTGACGGTACAGACAAGAAGAACTGTGCCCCATCCTGGGGGGAAGGGATGGTGGTCCCAGTGAACTTGTGCTACTGCTCTGCTGGCACAACCTCCATTTGAGAGTGGGGGCATGTCAGGATGCAGAGAGCCAGTGCACATATGACACGGGCCTAACAGGCCAAGCCAGTGATAGCAGCCCTTACTAGTGCATAAGAAGGGGCATGCACACATGCAGTGACAAAACAGAATAGGCAGTTCCTGTAGTGATGTAAGTGCTCACATCACCACCAAGGGAGCAGTTAGCCCATTACAATAAAAATGCCCTCATGAATAGGATGCTGGTGAGGGCACAAGCAACACTGATGTTTGGCTCTATGATTCCCCAAGATGGTTCTTGCCCCAGAGATTCTGGGTATTTCCCACTATCAGGGAACAACTGGTCATCCAACAGACAGAGTCTTCACAGCTGGCAGACTGAGGGAGAACACCAGTCAACAAAAAAGATTAGTAGCTAGGCCTAAGGTCAAAGAAGGAAACTGGTAATAAAATCCCTCACCATTAACCTTAAAAAAGCCCATGTGTTTTCTGTGAACAGGAATAAAAATAGGCATCTTTACATCCAGGACATCTATCAGGGTTCATAGTTGTGTACTAGGCTAATGGCCCTGGAGCCTTTACAAGCCTAGCCCATAGATGTGCCCTGGCATCATGCCCCTGATGTTAGTTCCCATCCACTCATCCAGATTTCTCTTGAAGAGGGCCAGTGAGGTGTTCAGTTTGACATGTATGGGAAGTCTATTCAAGAACATGAGCAGTCTCTGGGTTATGAACCTGTCCCTCCAGCATGTTCTGCTGATTGTGGAAATGAGGTTGTGGTCTCTGGAGTGTGTGGTGCTGAGGGACTGGGATTTCTATAGATGAGGCATTTCTAACAGAGCTGGGTCAGACACGGCTTTGTAAGTCAAGCAGAGAGCGCATCTTAGTAGACGATATGAGACAGAGAATAGCTGGAGTTTTTTTGAGTCTGTCCATGCAGGACATGTGTTTAAGGCCTAGGATCCTCTTTGTGAGGTACTTTTGTGGCATTTCCAGCTGTTGCCTGTGTCTAGTGAGGTACATGCCAAATGGGGCATTATACTCAATGATTGGCCTAATAAGGGAAGAGTAGAGAGAGATGATTACCTCTTTCTTCCTGAATGCAAAACCCTTAGTAATGAGATGTGCCACATAGATGGACTTCCTGACCACAGTGGCAATGTGGTGGTTGAAGGAGAGGTTGCTGTCAACCTGTGTCCCCAGATCTCTTATAATGCCTTCAGTGTTCAGTGGGCTCCCACTGATGTGATAATTAGTGGGAACTGAGTTTTCCCCAAAGGGGATGACAATGCATTTTTTGGCATTAAACTTAAGGCAATGGTTTCGACACCAGTCATTGGTCATTGAGGCCTTTCTGTAGGATGTCTACATCCCTTGGGGAGTTAATAATGGCTCCCAGCTTGCAGTCATCTGTGAACCTGGTCAGCCAGAGTCCCTCCGTGTTGGCCTGAACTTCTAAGAAGTAGATGCCAAACAGGAGAGGACCCAGGACAGATCCCTGTGGGACTCCACTCGTGACTGGTCGGCAGTCTGACTTGGAGTCTGCTACTATCACACTGTGGGTTCTATCTGTGAGCCAATTTGCAACACACCTAGTGATATAGGGGTTGATGCCTAGTTTGGTGAGTTCATCAATAATTCCTGAGTGGGGAGTGGTATCAAAGGCCTTGGCCAGATTGAGGTAGGGTGTATGAACTGCCCTGCCCTCATCCACAGCTCTAGAGATGGACTCAAAGAAATCAACCCGGTTGAGCAGGCATGACCTACTTTCACAAAATCAAATTGGTTTGGGGAAGGAGGAAAAGCAGGGCAACTTGCAAGAACAGCATCCCAAACTTTTACATTGTGGGGAGATTGTTTAGTTTGGAGAGATTCAAACACTGATCTTTGAGGTCTGACTTTCCTGGAATCCAGGAAGAGCCTTGAGTAAAATCTATTTTTTTCTGCTAGAGGTAACCATTCCACTAAACCTGGTTAGAAAGATGCTTTCTCAAAAGCAACCACAAAAGCCTCCAAGACTGGATGAATAGAAAAAGGCTTACTGGAGTCTAAGCCCAAAATAATCGATTTTCCTTTTTTTTGGAGGTTCAAAATTCTCTTGGATACCATTTACAGTGTTCTTGCATTAAAGCTAGGGTCTCATCAAATGAGATATCTTCAGGAGAACCTGAGGACAGGGTGCCATCATCAAAGCCATACCTCAGTGAAAAAGGAGTCAGGACCTGTAGGTCAGGTCCTCCTTCTCTTCTGACTCTGGCAAGTCTGACACCCCAGCAGGGGAAGGCTCCCTCTTTTTTATGGAAGGGGGTACTCCAGAAACTGAAGGCTGGTTGGGCCCCAAAATTCACGTCTGTGAAATTTAAAGAAATTGTGGGCCATCCTTTGCCTACTGACAGAAGGGGCCTGAAGAATGAATGAAAAGCAAAATGCACCTGCACCTTTGATAAGCCAGGGGGGCAATGGAGTAGGTGCATCAGTTTCCCAGGACTCAGATGGGGTTATTCATTCCCAAAGGTAGTGGTGATGGAGAGATTTCCTGATCTTCTGTTCTCACTTCCTGGTGTCTCTCCTTCAGGAAGGTTCTGAGGAATACCTTCTTCTCCAGCTGCAACTATTACATTGAAGTTGGTACTTGATACTTGGAAACTGTCAACACAAGCAACAGAAACATCCAAGGTTTTGGCTCAGGAGAACGTTTATAGGCTGATACTAGGCAATCAGTTTTCAAACCATTATGCGCCTAGACAAATAAGCCCACAGTTCATTAGCTCATACTGTCTGTGGGACAGCTGCATAAGACTGACTTGTGAAGAATTTGTGAGTTTCCATCCAACTCTCAGATTAAATTTAGAAGTGACAAGGATGATACTCTGTTTGACAGATACTGGAAGTTTATTCCGAAGGTGAAGAATGCATCACGATATTAATCTATCACACCAGCATACCTTATTAATTCACTGATAAAGATTTAGCTCTTTGGTGACTGTAGCTGTGGAGCAAGTTTTTCTACTGGGACAGTGAAGGTCAAGAAAGGTAGGGCTTCTTATGGCTCAACAGGTCAAACAGAGGTCACCTCAGAACAGCTGAAAAGAAACTGGGTAAAAGGAAAGAGCTGGCAGTCTATCAAATAAATTGGAGGAATCAAAGGCGGTGATCCTTTGAGTACTAGGGAATGAAGACATTGTGGCATCTGAAGGGCCAACTCCAGAGGTCTCAATCAGTGCAGGCCCAGGCAACAGAAGCTGGTTTAGTGCTTCCACAGTGACTCCGGAACCTTCAGCCTAGTAAGAAAAATAGTGGCACATAACCAAATCCATTCCCTCCATTTTCCTCTTTTCTTACTGGGTGTGCTTCTCCAAGGACTTTGGTTTGGAAAGTGGGATGCTGCTAGCAGATAGTTGGGGTCCATCAAACTTGGCTACAGGACAAGGACTTCAACTTGTCCAGGTAGGCCCAAAGAACATCTCTATTATGCATGGTCTTTTTAGAGGAATTCACACAAGGATCAGTGTTGTGCCTCTCCTGTTTGGCATTTACCCTGCAGGCATCCAAGCCAATACTCCAGAAGTGTAGCTGACCAAGTCTGCTGACGACTGCAAGCTGGTCCCTGTTATCTGCTCATCCAGTGATATTAAATAGCTCCAGCAATGGCTGGAATATGCACATACCTGGTGTTCTGAAAATGGTCTCAAACAGTTGGCAATAAAAGCTGCTGCACTCTCATACGATATAAATAATATGCCTCTTCAGGCAAACACAGTCATAAAAGATCTATGTGCTTTTGTGGACAATACTCTCATTCTATTACCATGTTTCCACCAGAGTCAGGAACTTTTTCTGTATGGTCAAGTGAATATCTTTAAGATCCAAAGAAGTCACATTATCACTGTACATTTTCTCTTATCAGATCCATTATTGAATACAATGTTCCCTTTAGTATGTATAAATCCAAGCATACTACTCAACTAGAAAGGCTTCAAAGATTTTTTTTATAAACACATTTATTAAACTTCTAGCATTTAAACAATGACGTTCACAAGTACAGTTATAAAAAAGAAAACAAACCACTGTGCACATTTTTCTTGCATTTTACGCATTCTTCAAACAACATGTCTTTTTAAACAATTATCATTCACTCCATTACAAAAGTTTTAAATGCTGCCTTCCCTTAAATGTCACTAATCTTTCTGAACATTATTTTGCATGTGCTACTCGCACAAATTCCATTTATTTCTATGTAATTTGCTCCTTCCCTTTTCTAAAAATCCCACCTCTATTTTATCCCCTTTACAATATTCAGTACTTCAGTTACAGTTGGTTTAGATTTTGATTTCTATTTTCTAGTAACTGCTTTTTTTGGCAACAAACGTCATTAACCTTAACAAGGCTTTACTATGTCAGAGCAATTCAGATCTTGTATCCTAACTCAAAAGAATTATTTCCTTACAGTCATTTGCTCTCCCAATATTTCTGACAAATTACTCTTTAGAGAACTTTTAAATCTGCCAACTTGCTACATCCCCAACTGAAATAAATAAATAAATAATGTTCCCAATTGCCTTTCTCTCTTCACCCCTCATTTCCAGCTACTACTATTTACCTAAAGAACTTCATCCCTCATTTCCAGCTACTACTATCCACCTAAGGAAAAATTGCTAAGGGTACAAAAATACATACGCAAACAACTCTAAGCAAAATTCCTATGGCTCATACTTGGGAGTCATACAGTTGACCTTTCAGTGTTGTTTTGTATATTGCCCTTCCATTCTCTTTTTTGAAGCTTTTGATTTATTTTAGTATTTATGCAGTATTTTATATGTCCTACTAACTATCATTTTTTAACAACAGCTTCTATACTAGACTCAATTTTAAAAAATTCAGTCAGAGGTGGTCTTTAATTTGACATTTTCCTGCCCCTTTTTTTACCCTATTCTTTGCTATCAATCCCTGGTAGGGAAGTCAGCCTCTAAACTGCAGTCCAAACTTCCACTTACCCTCATCTCAGTCTATTACCTTTCCCTCCACAGTTATTTGCTCCTAATACTCTGGTTCTTTTGTCAATTTTCTACAATAAATTTCAGCTGAATCTTGCCTGTTTTCTATGCCACTAGTTGCAGTCATTTCTACTGGTAAAATCTCCTTTCTCAATTCCAGCACTAGCTTAGTACTTGCAATACTTCCGGCTACTTTATAAATATTGTTATTCTCCTTAATGGCTTTCATCCAAAATCCTCTGTCTCCTTATTTCTTCAACTTTTCCTTGTTTCATCATTATACCTTTCCACTTTGAATGGTAATCTTTTGCTGGTGTTGTAGAAGACCCTTAACTGCATAGCTAACTAAAGGAACTAAACTCATTTCACTGCTTGTTTCTTAGTATTTATATCTATAATCAAGAGCCTCCAACTTCCACATTTTTGTATTATTTTTTAGTCTCTTCTCACATATCTTTAGTTGGCATAATAGAATCCTTTTTAAGCCACACATCTAAGTGCTTCACCTTACCATGTCCACCAGTATGGGTACTGGTGTACCAATTAATGTGTGGGTTCATAGTTTACCACTATAGTCTTTGTTTTACCCTCATTTATTTTATATCATGAAAACACCTGGAACTGTCATATATTCTACATGAGTGAAATGTCCTTTTCTGGATTTATAGCATACATAACAATATCATATGTGAATAAAACTCACTTTTATGTCCTTGAATTTGTGCGTCCCTTATTTTCTTTGCTAATGACTTCTAACTATAAAACAAATAATGCCCATTTCCTTTGTACAAATACAGCTTTTCTACACAGAGACACACCAGCAAAAGGCAGTGTTTTCTTACACTCTACTTCCCCTGGGTTATCACTGTTCTATTAATATTGTCCAGTTTTTATATACCCTCCACAAAATTACACTGATCCTTTTCTATCAGTTTTGGCAACACCTTTGCCATTTTTTTTATATCTAGTATAGACATAACACTTTATAATCATTGTTTACAATTGAAATTGTTTATATGAAGCAGGGTCTAAGGGGTCTTTACCCACCTTGGGTAATACAGCCACTAAAGTTTTCTTGAAAGATGCTGACACTGTCCCCCCTTTTAAAACACTGTTAAAACCTTGAAGAATCATTATCTCATTCTTCCTTTCTAACGTCCAAACTTCCACAGGAATAGTATCTGTTCCTGGAGACTTCCTTGCTGACTGATTACACATCATTTTATCTAATCCCATCCTACTGTAGCTATTAATTATTGAGCCTTATCTTCCTCTAACCATGGCATAGTTAAGCTTCCATAAATATTTCCATTTCTGCCTTTTCTTGGTTTTCGGATTCCTCTGTGTTTTATATATATATATATATATATATATATATATATATATATATATATATATATCTTCACAAAATTTCTGAAATATCTCTAGTACCTGTATAGGATCTCTAGTTAGGTTTCTTGTCATGGGTTTCCTATGTTTTAGCATTGACCTTTATTACTTTATGTTGCCTAAGAGTATGTGCTAAGAGAAGAGTTTTTATGCTCTGGAATTGTTACCAAAAATATTTGCTTAGCAGCAACCTTTCTAAACTCATGCATACTATCCAAATACTCTCTTAGTTTCCCTTTAGCACTCTGAGCAGAGGTTTCTCCTCTTTTTGTTCTGTGAGACTTCCCTTCTTTTTCAATACCTTAACTTTGACAGCCCCTCTAAATCCCTCTACATAACTCCCATTACTTCCTTCCCATATCTCTTTTCTTATTTCTAACATACTTTAAACTCCATTTTCATTTTATCTATTCTCCCTAGTTATCCATTCTGAAGAAATGGATGTCTTCCCTATAACTCTCATATCATTTCTACTAGCCATTCTTAAATTTCTCTCTTTTTAACAAATAAGAAAACACCAGTGTCTCATTTTTATTCCCTAGCCTTGTATCTTTATCTTACTCTATTGGTGTATGCTCTGAAACAGTTATCAGATGTGTTTTATAGCTTTTGATTAAATAGCCGTGATCTTGTGAAATGTAATTTCTATCCAGTCTAGCCCAGTTATTGTATCTTGGGGAAATATGTACACTCTGCCTGAATCCACATCTTCCATTCCAACTATTATTGCTTTTCTTTTCCTCTTTTATCACTATTGGAGCCCCACTTTCACTTGGTATTATGATCTCAGTTTTCCTTTGTCTCTGATATTCAGCTGAACTATCTGAAATCATTCTGATGATGTAGTTGTTAATACAGTTTTCCAGTTTGTAGCATATAGGTGTTTTCTGTTGTCTGTAGCAGATTTCAACACAGAAATGTACCATATTTAGTCAGTCAGTCGACAAATGCAGCTAAATTCCAATAAAAAAGCAAAACAGAATAAAAGTCTCCTGGAAAGGTTGGTTGCATACTATAGAGAAACACAGATATAACACTAATAGTTATGTACCATGGGATAATCACTTTTAGGAAGAAAATGAGAAGTATTTAAATAATTTCAGTGATAACTCTACATCAAATGGCATTTGAGTTATGCACTGGATGGATTAATCTGGAATGAAAAATTTTGGAATATTCTGTAAATCTATAAATATATATATATATAATTCAGATAACTATGAAGATGAAAATGATGATGGGATGATAATGCTGTAAAAGATGAGAATGAAGATGATGATGTGAGCGAATTTGATACTAATTACGATGTTGCTGAAGATGCAGGGACAATGAGGATAAAGATGTAATGATGAAGATGACAATAAGGAAAATGTAATGGCATTGCAGATGTCAATGTAATGAATATGATGAAGATGCAATGACATTGCATATGATACAATGAATGATGAAGGTGATGGTTAAGATGCAGTGAGGATGATATGATAAAGATGACATGAGGATGCTGTGATGTCAGTCACAATTACTGGAAAAGATAAAGATGATGAGCAATGTTAAAAATGATGATGCAATAATGATGATGTCTTTCATAAAGATGAAGATCAGATGACATTGCAGATAAAGATGTGATGAAGATGAAAATAATTATGAAGATGACAATGAAGATTCTGTGAAGATGAGGACAACGAAAGTGCAGAAAAAAGATGACATTGCATACAAATGTACACAACAAATAATATGACTGAGTTTTTCCTCACACATTTTCTCCAGCTCATGTTAGTGTTTGCCATTGCACTCTACTATGAAACATCTGTTTTTCTTGTTTTTCTCATTACACGTTTCACATCTATATTTTATAGTATAACATGATACTATTTGATTTAAAATATTTGAAATTGTTTTTTAAAGACTGTGATTGTGGAACTTTTCTCCCTGGGCCTCCGCTGAAAATGGGCATTTTCTGGCCCATTCAGACTTTTCCAGTAAACAAATGTCAAATAAATAATAAAAAATAAGATATCAATGGTAATGACAGTGAAGTTGCAGTGAAGGTGTAGATAACAATGAAAATGTGTTGAAGATGATGAAGATGAAACTGATGTGATGACATACCTATCAACATTCCAGATTTTCATACACTGTCCATATTTTTATCTCATAATTTCAGTCTACTCCTCATAAAAAATGTGTTTTTCTGGAAATTCATTGAAGATTGATGCCATTAAGTTATGATTGACATTTAAGTTTCAGACTTCATAACCTTCAAAAAATTCATATTAATGCAAAATTAATTACTTTATCAACTTTCTAAGCTTATAGGAGCAATATTTAAAAACTGTCCCTGATTGTGACCTCTGCCCCCATTATTTTTGGCTTTTTCCAGATTTCTTTTGCCAAGACATTAAGATGTATGCATGGTGAAAATGTGAAAAATATGATGATAACACTGATGATAAAGAGGTAATCAAGATGATGAAGATGTGATGATACAATTATTGTGCTGCACTGTAGAAGACTGACAAAATGCAGAGGATGTATCATCATTTTCATCCGCTCTTCCTCACCACTGCATCATATTAAAGATATCATTCTCATTGTTGATGTTTAATGCCACTTCAGCTTATCTTCATATTCATCATCACTGAATATTCATCATAATCAACACCTTTACCTTTATTACTTCATCACTGTTATGCAGACAATGATGACACAGATGAAGATTAAGAACCAATGAAAATGAGGACGATGAAGATACATCATCTACATTGTATAATTTTCATATCTTCATTCTCTTCATAACCTCATCACTTTCAACTTCATCATCTTCACAGTTTTCATTGCTTCATTGTCATTTTTAACATCATCCTTATCATTTCATCATATATTTTATCTTCATGTACAATTTCACCGCATCTTTAACAACATAGTTTTCATAATATTCATCACCATCACTATTATCAGCATTGTCAATGGCATCATTGCAACCTCCTTATCTTCATGAGATCATCATCTTCATCATTACAGTCATCTTTATCTTCAGGATCTTCATAATATATTCATCTGCTATTTTTACTGCATCCTCGTCATAAATATCATCTTCATCACCATCATCTTTGTCATAGTATAACATCATTATTGCTTCATCAGCTTCAACATCACTGTCATTATCTTCATTTTCAACTTTGTCAACATTATTACATCTTCATTTGCATCTTTGTCATCATCTTCATCACATCTTCATTTTCACAGATGCACAAAATATTCCCAAAACATTAATTCTAGCACTAGTCAATCAATATGTAATGCAAATAGCCTTTACTGTAGAGCTGTCACTGAGATGATTCACATATCCCTAGTTTTCTTCCTAAAAGTGATTATCCATGTAGACAACCGTTGGTGTTAACGTTGGTGCTACTATACTGTATGCCATGCATTACACACTTTACAAAGAATAACATTTTCTTTTCTTTTACTTTTACTTGAATATAACTGCATTTCTTGATTTATTGTCCAACTGACTAACTCAGTGACTGACGACTGTGCTGCATTTATGTGTTAAAATATTCTAGAAACAACAGAAAACACCTACCCACTACAAACTGTGAAACTGTTTATGTTAACAACCACATCATCAGAAGGATAGATTGCCTGGCATGGAAACTGGGAGTAACTGGGCAACTGCTCCATCTACAGTAAAAGTAAGCAAACTACACTTAAAAATCATTATTCCATTGAAGTAACTGGGAAAAAATCAGAAAGCCTACTTTTCGTGATGAGAGAATAATTGAAGAAATTGTAAAAAAACTTGCACATGATCTTTAAACTTACAAAGCTTTTGCCTGCTTGTTTACTTTTGTACTATCACTATGGAGCTTTTCAACCAAGGACAGCACTGAAGAGGGACATGTACCTAATCAGACTGCATCTGCTAACACAGTAAATAAATAAGCAGGCAAACCAATAAATGAACAACATATAAGCCATATGCACTAAACTGACTCATGCATTTGTCTCAGTTTCATCACTGTATGTTTTCATTCTCCATTATCATACCTCCCTTTTTTGCCTGCTATAATATTAAGTTTCTTACTTGAGATTCTTCAGAAATTTGGGGAAGCTGTACTGCAGGGAATAGCAGTGTCTGTTCCTCCTTACAGCTGGAGATGCACCTGTAGCAGCTGCAGTATCTAGTCCCTTATGCTGCTGGAGTAAGTCCAACATACAGGGGAAGCTCTACTGCAGGCAGTCTGACTTACCCAAAGTACTCTACAGTACTTAGGCCCTTATACATGTGGAGTTATGCTGCAGGTTACTGCTCGCAGTACTTAGTCCCACACACAGATGGAGATGTACTACAGACAACTGCAGTATCAAGTTCTACCAAGAGGAGGAGCTGTACTACAGATGACTGCAGTACCTAGACCTTCATACAGGTGAACCTATAATACCAGCAGTACCTTGTTACACAAAGATAAGATGATAATGGTAATGATGAATATAATCTTGAAATTCAGAACTACCACAGAAATGATTCATATGTCCATACAAACTGTCAAACTGTTTGTACTAACAATCATACCAAAAGGATAGATCATGTGACATGGAACCAGGAAGTAATGAGACAGCTGCTCAACTTGTTACAGTAAAAACAACCACAACTGTACTTACTAACTATACTGTAGGTTACTACAATGCCTATTCACACAGACCCACACTACAGGTGACTGCAGTACCTTGCCCCACGTATAGGTGGAGGTGTATTTCTGCCTGGCTGTCTTCCATAAGGAACTGGCAGCGGTACCTTTTCCCACATACATGTGGCTCTGATGCAAATGACTATATGCAGAACCTGGTTCACCACAGAGGTTGAACTGTATTGTAAATAACTGCCTACATTACCTAGTCTCATATACAGGTGGAGTTATACTACAGGTAAATGCAATTTCTAGTCCCATCTACAGGTGGAGCTGCACTACAGGTGCCTAGGCAGTACCTAGGCCACATACAGGCAGAACTACACTGCAGACACATGTTGTACCATCCAATGGATAGAGAGGGAGCTGTACTTCAGGTGAGTGCCTACAGTTCTGATTCCCACATCCATGTGGAGCTGTACTCTGGTGGACTGCATTACCTAGTCTCACCTCCACAGTGAGTTGTGCTATGGGCAACTGCAGTACTTAGTCCAAAAGACAGGTGGAGCTGCACTTCAGGCAGTCTGATTTACCCCAAGAACTCACCACAGTACTGGGTCCCACATAAAGGTGTAGCTATAATGTATGTGAATGCCTACAGTTCCTGGTCTCACATACAGATGGAGTAGTACTGTAGGTAAGTGCAGTGCCTCATCCAATCAAGAGGTGGCTCTGTAGTACAGGTAACTGCAGTACCTAGCACGACATACACATGAAGTTATATGAGGAGATTTGTTGGCATAATTTTGCTTCCAATTTACAAGGTTTAATCCAGACCTCTGGCCAATGCCAATGTCTGTTTGGAATTTGCATGAATGCTCTCCCTGTGCCTCTGTGAGGTTTTACCCACCTCCAAAAAATATGTTAAATGCTTCCATCCATTTTAAACTCACTAATGAATGAGGAAAGAATTGTACAGACATACAAGTAAGAACATGAATCACAGACCCTGCAAAACGGTTATCCACTCAGTCTCTATTTATGTTGGGATGAGGACCCCAGAGAACCATGCTAACAGGAGCCCCAGTGTCCAGTTACCTCACATAAAATCAATCAACCTGCCATAAGCTAGGTTCACTGCACTGACAGGATGGAGTTTGGAAAGTGGATACCATGATAAGGAGTTTGGACATCCTCTGAATCCAGGAGACTGCAGGTGGAAGGTCAGCATAGCAGGAATCCAGAGTCTACTAGTCAGGAGGACAGTGGGAATTGTGGTGAGAGAGAGGCTTATGATCCACAGTAGGGTGCGGTGGTGATAGTGAGGAAGAGAGTGCAGCAATTGCCTACAGATACACATATCAGGACAGACAGAGCAGAATATAAGAACTGCCTAAGTCAAACAGGACAACAGGAATAAAGAGGAGGAGGCCATTCTAAAAGTTAGCCAACACATGGCTCAGAAAGAGAGACAGTCACAAGATCACATCCAAGAATGACCAAAGACTTCATACTATTAGTTGTCAGAGAAGGGTCAAAGGAGAACCGGCTGAAGAAATGGAAGTTGACTGGAGAGAAAGTACAACAGTTCAAGTAATTACTCAGGGCTCTAGCACCCCAGGAAGAGGAACAAATAGGTGGAGTTGAAGAAGAATGGCAGCTCCTCTAAACAGCATGTGTGAGGACTACAGAAAAGATACATGCCTGAGCCCAGGTATGGAAATAAAGTACATAAGGAAAGCTGGTGGTGGAATGCAGAAGTCCAAGAAGTCATCAAAAGAAAGAAAAGAGAGAAAAGACAGGCCAGAATACTGTCTGGTTAACAAAGAAGCTAAGAAAGCAGTTGCAATAGCAAAGAAGGGGGTATAGAAGGCGCCCTGCAAGCTTCTGGAAAGTGACTCAGTAGGTGGCACAAAGAAACTATATCAAGTTGCAAAACAAAGGCAGAAAGATAAAGGTAAACCCCACAGTACTGCCCCGACACACAGCCCATCCTAGAAGAAGTAAGAATAGGAATAGCACAGGAAAATGAAGTCAGGGAAAGCAACAGCCTCAGATGAGGTCACAGCAGATATGATAAAGATGCTGGGTGAGATAGGGGAGAAATGGCTCCTGAGGGTACTCAGAGCAGTGTAGAGAGAGAGAAAGGTGCATCACAGATGACTGGTCATGCCAGTGTACAAGAACAAAAAGGACACTGTGGGCAGTAGAGGTATCAAACTCCTGTCACACTGCATGAAGGTTCTGGAGAGGGTGATTGATAAATAGATATGAAGAAAACGAGTGGAAAGCAAGATGGGAGATGAGCAGTTTGGATTCAGATCAGGATGTAGCACAACTGACCCAATGCTTTCAGTGAGAGATAATTGAGAAGAAGCTAGAGAAGAGGAAAGAGTCCAGTTCATTCAACTACCCATTTCTAAACTTGAGAAAACATATGATGAGGTCCCAAGAAAGTACTGCAGTGGTCTGAAGTCCCAGAAACATTGGTAGAATTAGTGCAGACTACACACAAGGACCCAATGACTCAAGTACGAACATTGTTCGGTCTCACAGAGGGACTCCAACTGGGAGGTGGTGTGCACCAGAGTTCAGCCCACTGCTGTTCATAATGGTGATGGACTACATTATCAAACAGGTCAGATGGGACAGAGCAATAAAGTTGCTGTATGCAGATGATGTGGCATCTGAGCACGGACTTCAGAAAATAGGGGAATGGAATGCAAAATTGAAGGCACAAGGGACAAAAGTAAGTACGGAGAAGACAGTAGTAATGGCAGCAAACTGGGAAATCAGAAGAAGCTGATAACTGAGATAGAAGAGAAGATAACAGAACAGGTTAATAGCTTCAAGTATCTGGAGGTGGTTGAACAGAAAGGAATTCTGAATGAAGAGATTAAAGCTAAAATCAGATGGGCTGCAGCCAATTAGCACAGAGTGTCAGGTGTAGTATATGACAAAAAACTGCCAAAGAAGCTGAAAAGTAAGATGTATAAAACAGTGGTGTGACCAATACTACTGTATGGTACAGAAACCTGGGCAGTAAAGGCATAGCAGATGACGAAACTAGAGGTGATGGAAATGAAGTGACTGAAAAGGGTGGTAGGATGCACACTGTGAAACAGATGAAGAAATGAGGAAATAAGAGCAGAAGCCAGAGTAGCTCCAATTGCGAAAAAGATGAAAGAGAACAGATTATGGTGGTTCAGGCACATGTGCAGAAAAGAAGAAGACAGTCTGGTGAACAAGATTTGGGACAGACAAGAAGAAGGTAAGAGGAAACAAGGGCATCCAGCAAAGAGGTGAGAGAAGCTCTGCAGCAGTCAGGTCTGAGTGTCAAAGATGGCAAGAGTGTGGCATTGAATTAAAAGGATAGCAACAGTTAACACAACACCACAACCCAGTGTAGAAAAGGGGAAAAGGTGAGGTGGGGGGGTTGATGATGATGACGACTATACTTCAGGCAGTTTTTGGCTTCCCTAATACCACTTAGAGGTACAGCCATCTTACAGGCAGCTACAGTACCTATCCACATACAGGTGGAGCTGTAATACACATGACTGCCTGCAGTGCCTAGTTCCACATAAAAGTGGAACTTTACTGCAGGTATTTCCCAGTCCTACATACAGGTGGAGATGTACTTTAGTCAACCACCTGCAGTTCCTTGTCTCACTTAGAAAGTCGGCTGCAGTGCAGCTTTACTGGTTATGTGGGACCAGGTATGGCGAGCAGGCATCTACAATAAAGAGTCCACCTTCATTTCAGACTAAGTACTGCAGGCAGAGGAACCTACCAGGCACAATGTACCTGTACAGTTGTGGAAAGATCAATTTGTCTCTTAAAATCCATTGGGGCAGTTCATGTTACTGTCTTTTACAAAAGAACATTGCATTCCCGGTCAGAGCAACTCTCTTGAGCTCTCATTACTTCTGGAAGCAACTACAGCATTTATTTACACAAACAAGGTAACTAAACAGAGCTTTTTAGAGAATTTACTAGTATAGCATTTTTGCTTCTCCTTTCCTTTTTTATATTTTTATATATTTTTTTTATTTTATTTATTTTTTGAAATTTTTAAAATCAGATTTTATTAAAGTATTTTCTCCTCAACTACTCTGAAAAAAATAAGATGATGGACAGAAATACAAATCTTTCTAAAGTCATAAAAGCAATAGGGGAAACACTGGAAGCTTTATACAAGAGGTTTCTAACTTCTGCATTGCATATACATTATATATAAAACAACCATCCCTGAAGTTCTCCTGCCTTATCAAAATCTAATTTCATTGCAACAGGAAAAAATAACATCAAGTAAAGAAAAATGCAAAAATATGATTCTCAAGTCATTCAATTCCAGTTTTACTTTTTATGACGGTCAATAAAATAGATTACTTAAAAAAAAAAAAAAAAAAAAAACAGGTCAAGAAGAAATATTAGAATCCTGTGTCTAGCTAAACAACTAAAAGAGAACAATCAAAGAAGTTTATTAGTATAAGAACTAAAAAAACAATTAAACTCCCTACCCCCTCCTATGGAATAAAACAGAATACAAAGGATTACTCCAGAAGAAAATCACTTTAGCTAGCAGATCAAGAAGACTCGCTCTCTCTTCCTCTCTGATGCCCTCCCTGCGGAAGTTATAAAGATGCCTTGTTCAAGTTTCACATTAAGTAGGAAGAGGGACAAGTGCTCTTGTTCTAATACAGTACATTCAATAAGTCAGTTAATTAAAGGCAGTTACAATAATGGTAGGGTACAGGGGAGCTGGCTGGAGGAAAATCTTGGAAATGGAAAAATAAAGTTAGTCCTTTAATTGAATATTCAGAACCTATGAAGGTTTACCAGCTCAGCAACTCATGAAACCTCATTTTTATTTAAAAGGGTTTTATTTTCAACAAACATAAAAAGAAATGATAATTTAAGCATGGTAATACACATGAACAACCACCACAAAAATTATATTTAAGAAAACACTTTTACCTGAGCTTCATCAGGTCCATCTAACGGAGTGGTTTGTAGAGTAGTTTACAGTTTGATCATTGAAAATTCCTGCTTTTACAAAGCTAATGACAAACTTTATTAACCTGTTTGTATTGCATGTAATATGAGTAGCTGGGAAGTAGCCACTTACAGCCACACTAGGGGACTCGTTTTTTGAAAAATACAAGCATCCAGAGAAAAACGTACAGTGGAAATAAGTCAAAGAGCTCATTTTTATAGAGCTTAAGGATGTGCACAAGTAGGAGGAAAGTGTAAGTACAGTTTGGGTCCTCAGAACTTTTATTACAGGCTTTTTCTTCCCATAGAGTAAAAATCCACCAAGTGGCGAACTGCAAACTATACAAAACTTTTACAAAAGTAAGTAGGTCAGATATTCTTTGAGCCTAGGCAAACTGTGCCTAGGGTGTAAAGAATACAGCAGTGTGGAGAGCAGCCCAATAACAATGTCACAGTATTGCAACTTACAAAAATTTTGCTAAATGCAGACCAAGTGGTTAAAGCAGCTATACATGGTGGCTATGGAGTATCTACAGGGAGGGGGAGAGAGTCCCTGGTCTCAAAATGTGGATCTATGGTGTCCCAGTCTGGGGTCTTCACTATCAAGCCTCTTCTTGCAGCTAGTGAGGTCTATTCTGATCAGATTCTTCCTCTGTTAAGGTTCCAGCCAGTGAAATCAGTTATATTTTCAGAATCTTCTTCTCTTCAGGTTTCAGGTGGTAAAGCTGGTGCACAAAAGCTCTGCACCTGGCTAGATAAATGGTTGGAAACTGGAAGGGATCAGGTGGATGGGTATCTAACTAGTCTCCTGAGAGAGGGTGGTTGGTACAATGAGGCTAGGGAAAGGGTTAGATGATATAAGATGCTAAAGTAATCAGTCTGAGTACTGGCTGTCAATCAAACTAGAAGGCTTGACTTTGCCCCCACAATCCTAACAATGAAAGGAAAACCATAGTCTCAGAAGAGTAGTAAAAAATATTTTCAAACACCTGAAATTTACTGTTTAAGTCTGCACATATCATGAGGTCACAAAAAAAAGGCAAACTATACCAAGGTAAATTCAGTGATAAGTTACAGAGCTAGTATATGATGCCCTTTTCTCAATCAAAACGCAAAAAGGAAAATCCAA
Organism: Protopterus annectens; assembly: GCF_019279795.1. Lineage (NCBI taxonomy): Eukaryota > Metazoa > Chordata > Ceratodontiformes > Protopteridae > Protopterus > Protopterus annectens. The sequence goes on along the minus strand of NC_056744.1, from coordinate 1,135,911,767 downwards.
GTCCCAAACAGCATTTTCAAACTCCTGACAGTTACTGATTAGCTTTGTACACAGCATGAGATCACAAAAAAAAGAAAAAAAATGTGACTTGTTTCCTGTGTTATTAGTTCAACCTGTACCTAGGTAGATAGAATAATCTACAGATCTACTTACAATACACTACAGGAGAGCACTGAGGGGCCATTAGTATCTACACTTCCACCTCAACAGTGGCGACTGTTGCTAAAGTTGTGATGCCATGCTGAGTGTAAGCTTTAAAGCTGAAATTATAATCTTAAATTGTAGAATTTAACCATTTTACAGATCTGGGATGTACAAAGACACAGACTGATTAAAATGGTTGCTTAATTCCCTTCCCTACCTCCATGTTTTTGTTTATGTATCTAGAGAGAGAGAGAGAAAGCAAGACAGACAGGCATACTTAAAAAAAAACAAAAAAAACTCTAAACCTAAAAAAGACAATATTGAAAAACATTCCATTGAAATATTATTATCAACTTACATAAAATCTCTAACCATACAAACAAAAAACATTTTTGCCCCCCCCTCACTGCTAATTACAAAGACCAACTTCGAGACTGCACAATACAGGGGAAAGGGCATATTTCCCAACCCCAGCACTATACCAATATTGCACAAATACAGCATCAAAATCCCAAGCACTTGAAAATAAAAAATAATTTTTATTTGCATGCTGTTTTATCTCAGAGCATACAAATAATGTTGATTTTATTTTGTCAACTATTTTAGGTTGACTTTTTTAAGTTTAGATCTTTTCAAGGGATCCAATATGCATGTATGTATATATATATATATATATATATATATATATATATATATATATATATACACACACACATACATATATATATATAAATGTATCTACTACAGTATATTGAAGTTTCAAAATTTCGAAGACATATGGCCGAGACCATATGATCGAAGTTTTGAAACTTCTAAATAAAAATAAAAAACACAAAACGTAAACAAAACTCATTATACTTACCTTTTTGCAGGTGGGCAAGGCCCCATGCATCCCCCACACCCCCTGCTAATTAAATATACCAAATCCACGATCGCACTATAGTGAGGAAAACGGCAAATCCCAGGTTCTGTGCTGTAAGGCGATCGCAATGCAAAGTTTTTGAAGTTCCAAAACTTCGAAGACCATATGGCCGAGACCATATGATCGAAGTTTTGAAACTTCAATAAACTGTAGTAGATCCATATAAATATATTTTACATATATATTATATATATATATATATATATATATATATATATATATATATATATATATAGGGTGCTGGATCGAATGAGCAGCTACACCAACACCCATATAACTGATGTAATAATGTCGAAATAACAAAGATTGACATGTTCTGCATGACTAAACCAAACGTGTTTTTGCAGGGGGAAAGCCCCCACACCCTCCTTGCTAATTACACATTCACCTATCTGGTTACTGTCAATCTTGCACATCTGTTGATCATCTGTTTGTGTCAACAAAATGGTGTTGACATCACTACACATTCTCTCTCTACTGTCCACAACCCCCCCCACAAACACAGATATATGTGTGTGTATGTATGTATGTATATATATATATATATATATATATATATATATATATATATATATATATGGGAACACTACGAAAGCCCTAAACCACAGAATACCGACGCCCAGAAGAATGAAACTTCAGAATCCCGATGGAGAATAATAGAGATTGCCGTATAGTGAGTAAAGGTAAGTTCGCCGTTCTCCCAAGTGTAGTGTGATCTCGGAGTAGGTATATTTAAGTTATGGGGGGAGTGGGGGTGGAGCCCCCCATGTGGGGGGTGCAGGGGGCTTGCCCCCTTGCGTACATGTTGTTATTGCTGGTTCTGGGGTTTTAGTTTGTTGTTTTGTTGTTTCTGGCATTTTGTAGTTGCATTCTTCTGGGCGTTGGTATTTTCAGTGTGTTACGCAGGAAGACTGAAGGAGAATGTGCTTGCTTTAACTGCAGCATTTTGGCATAACTCAAAAGCAGCATGTCCCATTATTTGAACACAAAAACTTCTAATAAAACAAACTTTAAAGAACAGTGTTTAATGTATTGTTTCCATGTATTTTGTTGTTGTTTACCTCAGTATTGTAGCATAAAGCAAGAAACCATATAGGTCAGTACTATATTCAGTATTAATTGTGAAAATGTTATGTTTTATTGAAAGTTTAAAACAGAACAACTTGCTTAGGCATCTGAATAGGGATGGATACAGTTATACAGATATCTTGTTGCATCTATTAAGGTGTTATGCTGTATTACTGGTAGTGGGATCTTTAAAAGAGGGTAGGAGCAAATTACACAGAAAGAAATGGGAATTGTGGGAATACATGCAGAAGAGTGTTTTGGAGAAGGAATAAGGTTTAAGGGTAGACAGAATTGAGTGATCTATGTAATGCGGGACTGACAATGACTGTGCAGAAGACTATATGTGACCTATAATGTTTGCAACTGAAAAATACATCAATATGGTTTGTTTTCACTTAATTAATTGCATGATTGCCTATGTCATAAGTGATAATTCAATAAAGATGATTAAAAAAAATGTATACGTGCTTTTTTTCTTTTTATCCATTTATATAGTAGACAAACTGTTTTTGACTTGGATATATCACCTTTCATATACACATCTTTAAAAACAAACTGACATAATACACGCAAGTCACACATCAGTTTATACTACAGAGTAAGACAGGAATAATCTCCAGTGGCAAATCACAGCCAGAGGTTTTAAAAGACATTTAGACTCCAGCAAGCAGCAGTTTTAGATTCTTCTACTATACTGACGTCTACTAATACTTCACAATCAATAGGCATACCTAGGAAAGTAACAGAACAAACGATTAAAAAAAATACCAAAATAAAGTACTTCACCATTTACATTTTATTATTAATGCTCTAAGTTTGACTGTATGGGATTTGAATGCTACCCATAAAAGGAAAGCTATCCTTTCCTATATACAGCAAAGTAAATCACAGTTAATATGTTTACAAGAGACCAAGATGAGAAAAAGGTAGTTAATATGTTTTACAGGCAATGGGGGGGGTTAGCAGCTGGACTTCTGCAAAACAAGAAGTACTTACCCTCAATCATGATTCACTAAGATGGTCCAAACCTAAAGAACATCATGAGCGAAAGGGTAGCTGGACAATGATATTAGTACAAACACAGGAAGGTAAAGTAGTGATAAGAAATTTCTATGGTCCCAATGTGGATGATCCATCACATCTAAACAAATTTCTCCAAGAATATCAAAGAGGTGAAAAACACACTAATACATTTTAAATAATAGGAGACTTTAATCCATTCCTGGACAGACAGATGGATAGCTATGTCCCACAGGGAAACAACAGACTTCCAAAAGTCAAAAATGCTATATACAATATGATAGGAGAATTTGATCCTTAGATGGACAGAAACATTTAAACCTGAATGAAAAAAAACTGTATTTATTTTCAGGGGAAACAGAAATAGCAAGCAGAAGGGATCTGTGGCTCAACACTAGAAGACACTTCACTTCACAACACAAGACACATCAGGACCACCGATTAATATATTTACTACAGCTTGGTCAGCTCATGCAGCAGTATGACTCTTAGCCATAACAGCAATGTACCACGCTTTGTTCCATAGAGACTAGATTCACGTTTATGAAAAGATATGATACACAGTCACTCAGAGATGACATTCAAACATACTGAAATCCTAGGGAAGACAATTTTTTTCCCTTTTCACCAAATGGGGATACTTCAATTTTCATATGAAAATGTTGTAAACAGATCCATAAACAACAAAATGAAGTCGGAGGAAGAAAGCAAACAGTTAAAAGAGAAATTATTCGGAATGAGAAAAGTTATTCGGTATCCAAATGTACTAAACCTAAACTACTGCAGCAGACAGCATACAACAAAACATTAAGAATAAAATAACAAACTTAATGAAAAACATGTAATATGCATAAACATTTTATTGGTGCAAAATTTCAAATCACCAAAAGTTATTTCCAGGATTTTACAAGAGATGGATAGATAATGTACTATGATAGGTTTGAGAAATAACACTAATGATTATACTACAGACCCAATTTGCATGAATAATACCCTGGAAAAGGTATATAGACTTCACACTCAAGGGAAAATTATTATATCATATAGGGAATTAGCCACATACTTAATCTCACTACTGGTCAAAATGAGGCAGAAAAGTAATATATTTTGTAAAAGATATTTGGAACTTCAATAAAGAGTATGTAAAGGATTTAACTCAGTTAAGAGAGCAATAAGGACAGGAAACTATTCACCAGTGATAATATCTACAAATAAATATCAACAAATAAAAGATGTATTAGTCAAAAATAAGACACACATAAATTGCAATTTAGATACACTGTATGCTGTAGCAACAAAAGACAATCTAACAGACAATTTAGAGAAGAACTATGGATCAGACACATTTACAAACTGGAATAACCTACTCAAACACATAGATCAAAGGACATAATATAGAAATTATCAAATATGCTCAAAATTAACATAAGAAAAAAAGCACAGCCACACATCCTCTCTCAGAATATATTGTGCAATACCCCAAAAGTGACCAAATGTTCTTTTTTTAAATTAGTTCATCACTGCCAGCCTTCTCTTGTTAGATATACAGTAGAGAATGGAAAGATGATGACACATGTTGGAAATGTCAATCCACTAAAGCAGATTATCTCCCCATGATATGGGACTGCCCAACGATAGTGAAAAAAACGGGAAATATTATCGACAGTATATGTTTAGCCTACCAGATTGCCAGTACCAGACAAAACAAATACAACATACTGGATCTTGGGCATTCCTCAATTTAATTGTCTCCTTCTGCCCACTATTCAAAAATGGGTAAAATCAGTTTGTATCTCATTTTTAGCTTTATTTTTCAAATACTGGAACGAATCACCCAGTGACTGGCACAAAAACTAATTTGCTTCTCTAGTAACATACAAACATTGACCCCTCAAAAGAACATCTTAAGGAACTGAATGAATGGTGGAGTACATTTATATATATCTGCTGTCAAATACACACAGCCTTACATAAGGCATAAAGCGAAATGCTTGACAGATTGGACAGATACAGGGCAAATAGTAGGTATTATTTTTATTCCTACAGTCGCCATTAAGATTTAAGCTTATTAAAGAAGAAGAATACAACTTGTTACAGCTTCTAAAATATTTTATTTATACAATTTATCATATGACACAGGTTATGTATAGAAATGTGTTATGACTATTCTCTGTTAATTATAGCTGATGTATATTGAAGAAAGTATTATATGTCTAATTTACTTTAAAGGTTCTTTTTTTTATTTTGTTTCATTAATCAGCCATTTTTAATCTGTTACTAACCTCAAAGATGAAATGTTGTACAGAAGGCATCATTTGAAATGTGATAATTTGGATAAGAACTGATATTGGATATTACTGTTGAACTTTAATAAAGATGTCAATGATCTAAAAAAAAAAAATAGAATGTTGCATTCCCTGGTGGGCTACTGACCCCACATCAATGTCCCTCTTCTTGGACATAATGACTGCAAGCATGATGGCTAAGTGTATTAATTTCAAATTACTTTCTAACTTCTTATTCCATAGCTACAATCTTGCTATCACCGTATATACATTTGTTTTATAAATACATGTATAAATCTTAACCCTTATTCTTCACATAGTTTGTTTTCCTACTTCAGATACTATACATCACTTACACGTGTTCATCATATTGATCACTACTGCAGTAGCCTAAGCTATACAAGTTATATCCTGTAAGGATATAACAGCCAACCAGTTTCCAAAGCTTCAGGGCATCATCCTTTTGCCCAATCCACTAGTTAAGGTGAGCTGAGCTGACTAAAAAGACAGGATTAGGTTGCCAAGCCCTTCAGAGCTTTCCTGCTGCTGAACAATATGCTCCTCTGAGGCTTTTCAGGATTGATAGTCCACTCATGCTGTTCGTTTGCTGGGCAGATACATTCCCTTTAGGGGAAAAACATTCCTGTTTTAAAAAATTCTTTATTGGTAACACTTTCTTGTTCATGAAAGTTATTTTAAAGCTAGGAGTCTGTGTTTTAACAGACTGTCACAAGACTGTGTTGTACTTTTAAACAGCAATGGTCTTTTTTCCTGTCGGTTAAAACATTTTTTCTGTGGAGAAATTGTGTTTAAAATACTTTGCCTTCCTCAAAAAGTAAAATACAGTGTTTTTACTGTGTTTTCCTGAGATAAAAGTAACTTTTAAAGACTTTATTTTTCCAGCTCTTGTTGCTGGTTTCCTTGATAAAGTCCCACAATTTTCAGCTTGACCATGGAACAAATTGTCAGTCCCACCATCGGTCCTTCTTCCAGCTACAAAAAGAAAACAATAAGCAAACAACCTTCATCACCCAACAGGCTATCAATTTGCCTCAGCCCCAAGTGGATGACTCTGCTGTGGCCGTCAGCTGGAACTCAGACCACTAATCTTTTACCCCAGATCCCTCTGGTGTAGCATCTACAACCATCCTGGACCAGAGGCTAGCCATGTCCTCTGCAGCTGTTAGGGTCCCCTCAGTGGGCAAGGGAGAGTCACTTTTGCTGGTCCTGCAAGACAGAACAGGGAAGGCTTCTCTGTTTTCATCAGAATGCTGTACCCATAACTGGGGAAGCTGCTGTTGCCATTAATAACACTGTTGGACCCATTTTTCTGTCAAAAAGAAACAATCTAAACATGCATCTACTCTACTGTGTCTGGCTCAGGTTTTAATTTAAGCTACTTATATAGTAGTTTCTGGCAAAAGAAAGATGGATATCTCTTTTCCTAAAGAGATTCAATATTCTGAATCTGGACAGGAAGATGAAGGGACAGATGCATTTTTTTCCTCAGATTTCTAATTCAGACTAACAGGAGAGCTCAGTTTCTGTTTCTCCCTCTGGGGTGTTTGTCTTTGAAGCTATTTCCAGAATGTGCCAGTGGTTTCAGTTGGAGAGCACGCAGGTTTCTTTGGCCCTTAGAAAATATTATGAGCTGCTACAGAAGGAATTTTCAAAATCTTCAACTATTCCTGCAGGTGTGTCAGCTTTGTGTGGATCACTGCCTGCAATTTTCCTGGCAGCCAATCAGGTAGATAGAATGTATAAAGTTCCTCAGTCTTTTAAATGTTTATATAATCTTCCAAAACCTGTCCCAAAAGATACAGCTTTAGTTAAGCCAACTGCTGCAAAACTTTTAGTTAATTCCAATCCTACTCTTTCTGACAGGGATGGGAAGACTACTGATAAACATGGGAAAAAGTGTATGCTCCTGTAACTTTGATTTACAGAGTTTTGAACTGTCAGGCTCATGTTAAGGTTTGTTCTGACTAATTATGACAGTATGAGAAATGTTTTATCTGCAGTTTCTTCTTGTAAGGAAAATCCACTTTAAATAATTTAGTTTCTTCTACTGTACAACTCACTACTCCTCGTTTACAGTGTGCATAATTCAGTTGATACTTTTTCAAGGGTTTTAGCCACTGGTACTGTGTTGAAGAGGTTTGCCTGGCTGCATTCTCAGAACCTCCTAGATGATGTTAGAAACGAGATTTTAATTTTTCCTTTGGAAAGAGATTTAGTTTTTGGACCCTATCCTGCAGAACTGATCAAAAAGTGTGATGAGAGGTG
>NC_056744.1:1135872489-1135903542 GCF_019279795.1 Protopterus annectens | reverse complement strand
AAAGTTAAAGGGGCTGCCAGCCTAGCTAAATAGGATTTTGAAGATAATTCTATCATTTGTAAATATTAATGTAAGCCACATGCATGTTCTCTTTGTTAAATGTTGAACTTCAAAAATGTAACCACACTGCACTCTGCTGGAGGAAAGCTGATAAGTCAAGCACTGTATAATTGATCTCATAACTCGGAGCCGAGATGAGATGTCTGGATGAAGGAATTCTTGTTATTATTTTGAGACCATAGTTAATTGCTAGAATTTGCATGTATAATGTCTTTTATTGCTGCAGCTTCCTGACCAGGTGCAAGATCAAAAGGGCTGCTGTTAGCCTGGGAACCAGAGGAAAAAGGATGTAATCTGAAATGTGTCAGTAGTACTGTGCTATCAATTTAAGGACAGAGAGACTCAGAGCATTTTGCATTTGTCTTCAGAACATCCAAAATCACCAGCACTGTCTTGCTCTATATGTAAGTTTATTTTAGAACTGTGTTTGCTCTTAGATATAGCTAGGAAATAGGAAAATTAGACTAGTTGCTTTCTGTATTGATGTCAGAACTATTCTACTGAATTATTTTAAGCACTTTCCTGTGATTTCTGAACTCTTGACTAGCACTGTGTAGTAAAATGTATTGTCTTGTGTTTCTTATTATTTATTATTACATATTTTTTAAACCTTTCAACTGTGGCTATTTTATGTAGAGATAATTTGAGCTCTAGATTACATTGCATGTATATAGTGATACTGTCCAAGCCACTTCAAATAAACCTTGCTGTTCATTACACTTACCATTTGGATAATAATATTGCAGAGTAATAATTGGACACCCTTTGATAAGGGCCTTATTAGTAGCTGATATTAGTGGTTGGTGGTGGTGATTACTACCTTACAGCTTGCCAGGAAGGGACATAGCTGGAGAACCTGTGCCAGCCTTCCGCAGGAGTGGCTGTGTGCTTGTATATAACTCATATCTTAAAGTGTGTGTGTGTGTGTGTGTGTGTGTGTGTGTGTGTGTGTGTGTGTGTGTGTGTGTGTGTGTGTGTGTGTGTCAGCTATTTGGGCAGGGACACAAAGCAGTCGTTGGACAAAGAGGCTTGACCAGTAGGCTGAGATCTGGACCCTATTGCTGGGCCAGTGGGGAGTCTTATTGGGGATCTGGAGAGAAAAGGAGAAACCAGCCCCAGACTGACTGTGATCTCTGTGTGTTCTTAAGGGAAATTGCACTTTACTGTGTGTGCATTTGTTATCCTTCCCAATGTGGATGCCCCTCACTGGTGTTAGTGGTGAGGACTGAGGCTCCTTGATTGCTGGGCCAGTGCATGGGGGTCACAAAGTATATTAAAAAAGTGGGAGAAACACACAAATGCAGGTTCAACTGGAAACAACTGCACAGCTCCTTGCTGGGTGTGATATACTGATGATTGAGGATCTGCATACTGAAAGGCACATTGATGTGGCATGCCTGTTGCACTGGGGATTGTACAAAAACTGCAAAACAGAAGTAGCTGGGAAACACTGGAAACATGAACGGCAAAGCATTAATATCAATGATGAAATCTGAATTAAATGGGATCATCCTCTACCAACAACTGAAAAAAAATAGATGCAAGAAAACAAGATATAGTAATCCAAAAGTAGCATTAATAACAGAGATTATAATGTCTTACATTCTGAGACACACAAAATCATACAATACCAGGACTTCCAAGCAGAAATGAGAGCAATGTGAAAAAACAAAAACAGTTCCAATAATAGTAGGTGGAACAGGAATAATAAAAAAGAACTTACAAGCACACTTACATATGCTACTAATACATGTAAACCCAGTATGAACTGCAGGAAGAGGCAATTCTGGGTATATTGTGAGTGCTGCAAAGAGTATTCTTGGATTACATTACATTGAAGACTGAGGTAATACTAATTTCATCAACTCTAATCATACTGTAACTTAGGAATGGGGATCCATTCTTGCCAAAGTATTATAAAACCCAAAATATTTGGAGAAATTAAAAAGTGCTGCTATACTGACAGTGACTGCTGACAGTGCCTAATCCTACATATATGTGCCCACAGTTCTTAGTTCAAGGCACAGATGGAGCTGTACTCCAGTCAACTGACCATAGTTAACAGTTCCATTTATAACTGGATCTGTACTGCAGGCAGTGCCCTTTACCTGGTCCCACATACAGGTAAAACTGCACTGCTGTTGTGGTGGCCACAATAATCAAATTCACCAAAGGACCCTTGGACCCAAATTGCCTATTCCTGGGGAAGGTCTATGTATCTCATCTGTTTTCCTGCAAAAACATTCAGTGACACTGGGCTCCTGGCATGTTCTTCTTGTGGCCAAATCAATAAAGCAGTCTGCAGGAGGTACCACTCAAAAAGTAAAGGGGGACTGAGTGATAGGCCTCAAAAAGGACCTCCTCATCCACAGGGAGTGGCTCTGTAGGCCAGGATCCTCTCTGTTGAATCAGTTTAAAAATGTCACGGAGATTAGCATGTTCCAATGGGGGAAATTAGGAGAGCTTTCTTGATCTTCCAAGTTAATGTCCGAAGTGACGACTCCATAGGTAAGTCAATGTGCCTCTTCTTGCTTGTCTTTTTTCTTGGAACACTGGAATGTGGGTAAATTCCCAGTTCTCAGAGACTGACACTGCAAATGACCAGGCTTCTTGACACCATTTCCACACTGCTGATCCTGGGATGCATGAAGTGGATAAGGCAGAGATGGGAGGGTATCCTGGAATGTAGCCAATACTGACAAATCCCGCAAACCATTTCTCAAAGGAGAAGCTACATCTGTTGGATCTGAGGAACCAACATCAAGTACCAGAATCTCTTCCTAAAGGAAAAAGTAGGTGGCACAGATGAGGGCACCACTGAAGTTGACAAAGCAAAGTGTCCCAAGGACTGAATCAATGCCATAGCCCTGAATGCTGAAGTTTATGATACCAAGAAGGGAGCCATGTTGGATAGATCTGAGGATGGTGCCAAAAAATTGGTGTTGAGGTGACAGTCCCAAGATCCACTTGACTACCAACAGTCTAGCAGTCAAATGAATCAGATTTGTAGCCCTCAAAGATCAAGCCAAAAAGTTAGTCAGTACAGAAAATGCAGGTTCCAGGCGAGGTGTCAGCTCCAAACCACCATATCCAAAACATGGCCCCGGGAAGAGCAAAGAGTAACACCTCTTAAGGATACCCACCAGACAAGTCTGCATAGCACACTTGGTCTGCCTATATCAGCACAGCTTGGATCCTCCCCCCTGCAACTACAACACTGGCAAATAGAACCACTGCTATGCTACAGTTATTGCAAGCCAAGAGTAACACCTCTTAAGAATTCCCACCGGACAAGTCTGCATAGGTGACTGTATGTTTGCAGTTTCTTGTTATTAGCAGAATTGGTTCTTAATAGTTATGTTTTAAACATTATGACTGATTGTTTACATTTCTTTTTATAGCATATTTGTTACTTTTACTAGTTATTTTTAAACATTGCTTTGGCTGCCGTGCACACCTGCAAGGGCTCCCCACCCCCACCCCAGGCAACTATAGCTTGGTCTTTTGCCACTAAGTGGCAAAACTAATAATATACTACTTCGATTTTGTCTTAACTAAATTTGCCTGCCCATTAGAATTCCTGTAAAGTAAGGCTAGCACCATTTACTTGGTGTATTTTGTTCCCAGATAGATTTGCCTTCCTTTGTTTTATTTACACACCAAGGCCATAAATACAGTGTCTCTGCAACTATCTGCTTACACTCCTACCTTTCTGCCTCTACCTCTTCCTTGCTTTCACTTACCTTATAGCTCCAAAGCTTCTACTTCTCATACTGATTGTTTTTCTTTGCACTCTTCTGTGAGGGAGTGCCAGCCCACTACGTTCGGGCTCACTCCGCCCCACTACTCTACCCCCATTCTCACCCATCCCTGCATCACCTATACTTATTCCAACAGTAACCACTCCCCTAACCTCCTCCAATCAGGAATTAGCCTCCATCTGCCAGTCACACCTCAGTTAACCAATCACACTATTTCTAACACTCCCCCCCTCTCCTCACACAACTTAATTGCAACAGACCTTAATCACACTACTTCTACCATACTACACCAACACCCCTCTTTCCCTGTATCTTCATCACACTGTCCAGGTAACCTACTTTTTAAAAAGAATACACACCATGCTCTTTCTCCTGCCCACACTGTACACCCTACTGCTATCTGCATACTATCTAACATTCTACAGTCACTTACAGATACAACATGCCCATAGTCCCACACTCTATTATTCTAATACCATCCACTCCTCACTCTCCTACCTTGCCATCTTCCCCCCAACTCTACAATTATACACCTATTGCATACTTCCACTTCAAACATGTAGTTGTCAGCAATACCACTAACCACTTCAGCAAACACTTTCACATACTCTCCAAATTGTCAAACAAACATGCATGTGCATTATCACAGATTCTCCGTTGTGGTGATATACACCCCAATCCTGAGCCACATACTGCACAACATACCATCATGGCTACCACTCCATCCCTTCCTCATATTAAAACTACAGACCTTCTCATTCTTAACATGAACCTTATAAGCCTAGTTAACAAGATCACAGGCATTCATGCAGTCATTGCACAATACTCACCAGACATTCTTATAGCAACAGAAACTTGGCTAAAACTCCATATAAAAGACCCAGACATAATCCCACAAGGCTATACCGTACACAGGTTGGACAGGATCAGGAAGAACAGCGGCTGGGTTGCAATCTTCTACAAAGATAACCTAAGCATAGACTACCTACCCATCAAATACCCTTATGATAACAACTTTGAAGTTCTAATAACATGGCTCAGACTCAACTCAAAGAAAAATATTACCATAATAGCCACTTACATTCCTCCCAATAATACTCCCACTACTATTGAGGAACTCATAGCCTGGACAGCCTCCACCTACACCCATGAAACCATTATTACAGGAGACTTCAACTTAGACTGGAACACTTGCACTGGTGATAACCCCTCTACCTTCATAAATCTACATGGTTTCTCCCAAACAATCCAGTAACCCACACGAATAGATAAACATAGCAAAAGAGAATCTATCTTAGACTGGTCCCTTATCAACAGTACCACTCACAATTCTCTGGATGCCTTCCAAATAATTTAAGTGACCATAGACCTACCTACTCAATCCGTCATCAGCTCAACTCACCCAGAACCATAGTTTACAAAGTCGTACGAAATACCAAAAACTTCTCCAATGAAGCATTCATAGGCATGCTCAATGAATGCAACTGGACACCATTCCATCATCTCCAACTTGACCAGGCCGTAACATACTTCAATGACACATTTCTAGCTATTCTAAATAGCTTAGCACCAATTTGTACATGTCATGTTAAAAATAAAAGACTGCCCTGGATATCAAAAGAAACCATTAAACTTCAAAAACTAAGGGGCAAAACCTGGTATCAATACCAAAAAAGAAAAGACAATAAAACTCTGCTACCATACCAGCAGCACCACAATCAAACAAAAAAAAAAAAACAACTCAGACTAGACAAAAAACATATTATACAGCTATGCAAAACAAATATGAAAACAATTCCAAAAAGTTCTGGCAAGCAATTAACTCACTCTTCCACCCAGGTAAAGCTATAAACACCATCCTCTCCTTAGTTACAGGGAACAATTCCACTCCTCTGTCTCTTCCACCTAATGTGGACACTAACAACTTTTTTGACCTCAAACCTGTCCTAACTAGCACCATAAGAACAATGCTGAAAAAACTGAAACCTTCTTCTTTAGCAGCTGACCAACTCTCCAATGAGTACCTGAAACTGTCAGCTGATGCCATAGCTCTGCCTATCTCCATTCTGGTAAAAAGGTCCATAGCAGAACAATATGTCCCAAAATTATGGAAAATTTCCTATATCACCCCTCAACATAAAGGAACAACATCAACAGAATTAAACAATTACAGGCCCATAGCCATCCTTTCCCCCTGTATCAAAATTCTGGAAAAATGTATCCACACGTAATTACTAGAATACCTGTTATCTCACAACCTTATCTCTCCCTCCCAACATGGTTTCAGACCAAAACATAGCACCACCACAGCCCTAATTTCTCTAGCACCATCAACCAGCTGAGAAATTCAAACCAGCAAGTAGCATCAATCTTCTTAGACATATCAAAAGCATTTGACACTGTCTCCCATCAGAAACTCCTTAGTACTCTTGCCTCACTAAACCTATCAAAGACATCCCTCTCCTGGTTTCTAAGCTATCTTTCTGACAGACAACAAGCAGTACGATGGAAATCCAAACTGTCACCACTTCTCCCTGTGTTGGTTGCAGTCCCCCAAAGGTTCATACTAGGACCCCTTCTTTTCACAATCTTCTCTAATGATCTAGCCTCATCCACAACACATGCTAAAGTAGTTCAGTATGTGGACGATTCAACATTAATCTGCTCAGCAGATACCTTACCAGACCTCCAAATAGTAGTCCAACAAGCTTTAATAATACAGAAACTTATCTAAGTAAATCACAACTAATCCTCAACCCCAAAAGGCAGTTAATGCTATTTACCAGTAGCAAACAATCACTGACCACCCCTCCTTTCACTATTCTCACAGCAAACAACACAGTCATCCAACCAGTTGAGCATACAAAACTCCTTGCAGTGACAATTGACAACAAATTCAGATTTGACCAACACAGCCACCACAATTAAGAAAGTTCACATCAAACTTGGCTCACTGTACAGAAGCAAGCCATTCCTCACTGATAATACCAGACTAGGCATATCAAGAATCTTTCTCCTCTCTACACTCCTATATGCTTTCCCCCTATTTACCAACTTAAAAAATCAGACTTAACTAAATTGGAAACTTGCTACAACAAAATAGCCCGTTTTGCAGCCATCCTTCCCCACCAAACCCAACATTGTATTGCTCTGCATAAATTAAATTGGCTCGAGCTACCTAACCTTCTTCATCGCTACCAACTTAAATTCACACACAATATCATCTTCCATCCTGACAGTTGCCCATCCCTCAAGGAACTTGTTGGTCCCTACTCATGAGCACGAAGGCTAAAATCTGCAGACAGAAACTTTCTCACAGTTAACAACACTTACAGTGAAGCCCTATTTTCAAATCATATAGCCAAATTATGGAACTCTCTACCCCACACCCTCCAAACACACTTGAATCTACCAGTTTTAAACTGCTATTTTAACATCTATCCAAGAACGGGCATTGCTCCTGCACCAAACCTGACTGACAAGATATAACTCTCTCAACACACTGTCCACTCCTTATCTTATTTTCTCCCTCTCCTCAGTGTTCATTACTACTCAAAAATAAATATATATATCAAGGAAATGTCATTTGGTCATAACTATTATTTAATATGTGCACACTACTAACTATTTTTCTCATAGCGATCTTCACTGAAATGCTCGTGTTTTTCTTTTTGAGCCTGTATCTACTTGAAAACTGTATGGAATACTACTTTGTATAGACGAAGTAGAAGATGTGTATTCTGCATATACTGTATGTACACTGCTCTACTATCTAATTATTGTATATTGTTTGTATTTCTGTGGAGCTTTTCTCCCCAGGCCTCTGCTGAAAATGGGCTTCTAGCCTAGTCAGACTTTCCCAGTAAATAAATAAATAAGTGAGTGAAGATGGACCAGCCCATTCCTCCCTTGAGACAGAAGGGCACCTATTTTGATCAGGGTCTTGAGGGAATCTACTATCATTCAATCCCGATCCAGTTCCAAATTACTCCTTAAAGACTTAAAGGATCAAACAGAGGAAGCTGAAGGAGATTGAAATAGTATAGCTGTGGAAGCTCTTTGGAGGCTTATCTGGGATAAGTATTGACTCAAAGGTAGATGCAACTGAAGCAGAAGACTTGGTTAAAGTCAAGAAAGCAAACAGTCTAGTTTAAAAACTTTAGGTGACAAAAGACAGAAACACCCTCTAAGATTTGTTTCTTGACCTCAGAATCCTTATTCTTAGTCTTAGAATTACCCTTTTCTTTTGCCTTTCCTCTCTCTCTCATTTATTTAACATTTGTTTACTGGGAAAGTCCAACTTGGAACAAAGCCAATTTTCAGCAGAAGCCCAGGGAGAAACACTCCAGATGCATGTCTTTGTAGGCTTATCTGCCTCTGGATCCAGAGGCAACAACCCTTTAATGATGAGCTTATTTCATCTGTCTGCTAAGGCTCAAGGACCACAAATGTTTGCAGTCAGAACAATTGGCTGGCAGGTATTCCACTCCCTGGTATATGACACAATCTGTGAGGGGAGAATTTTTATGGCCAAATTTAGAGCACTTTTTCAATCTTTTTTTTCTTTTTCCATGCATTGTTGTCAAAGAACACAGATCCTTTGGATGCAAAGTTAAAACCGGTCCCATCTGCCTGAGTTGGTGGTAGCTCAGGTGGATGTAAAATATCCCATGGCACCTTTCAAAAAGAATAGGGTAAGTTCCCTGATATCCTAGGAAATTTCTCCTGGTAGTATTTATTTATTTATTTAGATAGTTATTTATCCTTCCTTTGTTGACAGGGTTATTCCCACTAGGCTAAATACAACCTTGGGTCTCCCTGAAAAGATTCAACAAGCCAAGTGGGACTAACCTGGTCAACAAAGAATAAATAAAAAATAAAAACACAAATAGTAATTGGAAGGCACAAACTGAAATTCTACAAGTAATCTGCTACACTATAAAACTATAAATTGTATTAATAATGCTCTTTACTTATGTACGATAAGCACTACAAGCTAAGGAACATTTTTTTTTTGGAGGTAGCAGAAGGGAAAGGTCTACAGGCCAGATGCCTACGTGACAAAAGAAATACACAAGAGAAATAAGCTCTATATATTTTAACATGACTATATATCATGTATGTGTGACTACAGAAGGTTGTTCACAGATGAACAATAGAAAAATATATAAGGTGGAGCACTTAGCTGCTAGCTGAGACCACTTCCAAATGTCGAGGTGGCAAATAAGATCGGTGGTACTTTCACCTACAAGTGCATTAATGGTAAGGAAAAAAATTAACATAGCTCAAACCGCTGGAGCACTTGTTTTGCCAGCTTGGATCTGGAAAATGGCCCAAAGAACCAGCTGTCAGATCAGATGGATGGGATGAATATGATCTGCAGTTTGATATTGGGCTAGATTCCAAAATCCCTTTGCCATGAGGCAAGTGTGTTACTCCTTGCCTGATTCCAAAAGATAGGGCCCTAATCAGCATATGCTAATAGGAAGTGTCAGACCCCTGATGTCAGTTTCCTAAAAGGGAGTGTCCATTGACAAAGTACACCAATGTATGAGAATGAATTGGGGGGAGCCCACTGAAATGAATGGGCTTTTTGGTGAGGTGAAAGCTCCGCTTCTATGTGGAGCTAATTACTACAGGTAGTATTGAATGGCAAGCTGGACTACCTTCATTACTTCGTCTCACATAAAGGTAGAACTCACCTGCAGGTGACTACCTGCACTACCAAGTCCCACATACAAGTAGAGCTGAAATGTCATCTACTACATGCAGCACCAAATTCCACATACAGGAGGACCTGTACTGCAGCTAACTGCCCACAGTACTTAGTCTCAGATACAGGTAGTGTGTATTGTAGGTGAGTGCAGTATTCACATCTACAGGTGGAGTTTTACTACAAGCGATTGCAGAACCTATTCCCACATAAAGGTGTAGCTGTACTGCACGTGACTGCAGTACCTAGCCCCACATACAGGAGGATCAGTATTGCAGGTGAGTGCCTATTTTCTCATACTGGTACAGCTGTACTACTGGCAGTCACATACAATATTGCTCCATCTGTATTTGGAACTAGGTGTTAAAGGCATACAGAGCTTATGAGACCTGCCTGGGACAGTCCATAGGCACAGTAATGGGAAGTATAAGCTGCTCCTCAAACTCCTCTGGGGCAGCTTGTTTTAGTGTCTTTTACAAAGCAACAATACTCTCCCTGGTGGGATAGTGGCTCCACATATCGATGTCCGCCCTCTAGGACATGGGCATGGTGAATGCAGCCAAAAAGAACATGGACATTAATTTCAAATGACTGATATATTAGATATGTGTGATATCACAGGACACCATCTCAAAATAAAGGGAGGCCATATAACAGTTTTACAGAATAAGATGCATCAGGGTATTTCTGCAACAAACTGATCACCTCCCAGACAATCTTAAAATTTAGCTAGATCCAGCCACAGAGCACATGTAAACTTTGAGGTCTGTATAGTTATGGTCTTCCTCACACACCTTGAGCAAGTGTTTTTCTATTGTAACATTAATTGTCCAGGCAGTTTCACATACACATTCCCTGACTGTTGGTAAGACTGAGAGGTTGGGAACCTCACACTACAAGGGCTCACTGCACCTAGTTTCACTCTTTCATTTTTCTCCCCTAGACTTTCCTAACAAGAGCTAGTGTTATACTAGCTCTGTCTCCTTCCTTTACCACATTCCTGTTACTTACAACCTTATTTTAAGTCTGTGCTTCATTTTGTCTACCTTCACTACCCCCTTTTTTTTCTTCTCTTCCTCCCATGACTCCTTCCTTTCTTGCTTTTGCTATACCACTGTACTACTACTTTCTTATTCCAAAGGTACAGTCTTAGTATCCCTGCATACTGACTGCTGGATTGTTGTATGTATAAATATTAACCCTAATACCTGCTGCATAAATCTTAGGTTGTATTCTCCGCAAAGACTGTGTCCTTGCTTCGTATATTATATATCAATTGTACTTCTCCATGCTGCACAGCGTAACTCCTTAATATCACATATGGTGGTTGTAACTCTATTCTGTGCTACCCTGAACTTGCAGGGGGGGGGGTGTCATTTTTGTATTGTGGATGCCTTTTGCACTCTAAAAACATCTAAAAACAAAAGCCTTCCTCCTAGAAAAGGACTACTGGCACTGCGTCTTCAATTACTTCATCACTATTGGCCCACAAACATACAATTCAATTTCTATATCTGGTTCCCTGGCATCATAATTATATCTAATAATAGTGTAATAAAATGACTATTGAGAAACAAACTCTGGTGATGACAGCAAACTGGAAGATTTTAGCACATGTAATTAGGGCTGTGAGCTTCATCTAATAGTGCAGGGTTTGATCCCTCTATCTCCACTTCCACACTGTACATACAAACCCAAGAAAATCACTTAATTCCTATGCCACCCCTAAAAGGTAGTCCTTGTGCCTAGAAGGTTTACTTGCTTAGCAAGTTATACTAAACAACACCTAAAAAAGCTTTAGTTATTTCAGTTAAATAAACATGATTAAAAAAACTGCTAGGATTCATGTCTACGTCACAGTTTATCAACTCTTGATGATGAGAAGGGACTGTGGAAGATTGTGGGAACCCTTCCTTTCATGCTGATGGGTATGCAAAGTACAGTTGTGTACACTTGCCATAAATGTAGATGTTTGAGTGTATTCACTGTTGCAGTCATTACACTTGGGTTATCTGCCTGCAGGTAGCACTCAGTCAGCCCGAATACCAGAGTCTTAGGATTTCTGCATCGGATGCTGTCACTTCTTCCATGACGTCAGGTTGTCAGGAGTATAAAACAGGCAGCCGACGCCATTACATCAGTTTTTCTTGCCCCAGATGTCAGGAGCTCCCCAAATAGGAAGCTACTATATGGTGGGGAACACCACCAGTAAAAAGTAAATACCACTGCCATTAAAAATGGCCATAGAGATGAGAGGTAGAAAGGATAGAGAAAACCAGGGGGCTGAAGGGAGGGAAACCAGGACTGCAACAGTGAATACACTCGAACATCTACATTTATGGTAAGTGTACACAACTGCACTATGTTCTTCATGTTTCACTGTTGCAGTCATCACACTTGGTTTGGTTCCCAAAGCTGAGGAAGGGTGGAGGCAGTCAAGAAATGTTAGGGCTGGCTAGCAGGCCTTGTAAGACCGCTGTAGCAAATCCAGCTCTGGATTTAGAAAAATAGTTAAGTGATAATGCTTGGTGAAGGTGTGTACAGAACTCCAGGTTGCAGCTTCCAGAATGTCCCTGGTAGGGACTCCCGTGAGAAATGCTGTAGTGGAAGTAGCCCTAGTGGAATGTGGTCCGATCTCCTATGGGGTAGGTTTTCCATGGTGCTTGTAGCAGAAATTGATGCAGTGTGCTATCCATTTGGAAATGGTTTGTTTTTAAATGGTCTTGCCCTCTGTCCCTGTAGCAAAGCCAGTTAGCAGCTGGTCAGATTTTCTGAATGGTTTAGTCCTGTCAAGGTAGAACCTGAGCTGTCTGTGTACGTCCATGGAGTACAGGATCCTTTCCCCTTTATTCTGAGGATTAGGGAAGGAGGTTGGCAAATGGATGGATTGGTTTAGAGCCACACTGAATACCACCTTAGGCATAAAGGATGGGTTAGTCCTGAGAGAAATCCTGTCAGCATGGAAAATAATGAAGGGTTCCACAGCCATTAGGGCCTGTAACTCAGACACTCTTCTTGCTGATGTTATGGCTAAAAGCAAGGCTGTTTTCCAAGAGAAGAATTTTAACTCTGCTGAAGCAGCAGGTTCAAAAGGGGAAGTGTGAGCTTTTCCAGTACAAAGTTAAGGTCCCAGGCAGGGGTGGGTGCTCTCCTAGGGGCTTTAAGTTGTTAACCTCTCTCAGGAACTGTTTGATGAGAGGGTGAGAAAATAGAGGTGGCTCAGTATTATAATGAGCTGAGATGGCAGAGGCATGAATCTTAATGGAAGAGAAGGATAGGCCTTTTTGGAGTAGCTCTGCTAGGTAATCCAGGATTAGAAGTAAGGAGGGAACTGCTGTGTCCTTTCCTCGAGATGGATTCCAAGAACAATATCTTTTCCACTTTTCAGCATAGGATTTCCTAGTACTAGGCCTTCTGGCTTTAAGAATGACATCCAGCACCTGTTTGCTGAGGGTTGCTGGTGGTGTATTCAGGGGATAAGCCAGGCTGCAAGGCTTAGGGTGTGCAACTGTGGATGCAAAATCTGTCCCTCCTGCTGAGACAGCAGGGTAGGAATGGTGAAGGTGGCAGGGTGGCACTGTTGACAGACTGCGTAAGAGTGGGTACCAGTGCTGACGTGGCCAGTCTGGGGCAATAAGAGTTGCCCTTGGCCTGTCCTGTTTGATCTTGAGTAGTACTTTTGAGAGGAGGGGCAGAGGGGGAAAGGCATAAATTGATAGGTTTTCCCATTGGAAAGATAGGGCATCCACCTTCCAGGCCCTGCTGTGAGGGTTCCTGGTGCAGAATTTGCTCAACTGGTGGCTCTCGGGGGAGGCAAAGAGGTCCACCTCCGGTGTCCCCCACCTCTGGATTAGAAGGTTGAAGGTGTTGGGCTCCAGTTTCCACTCATGTGGGTCTAGGAGATTTCTGCTTAAGTCGTCTGCCAGTGAATTTTGTTTGCCTGGCAGGAATTGAGCTTGAAGATGCACTTGGTTGCTCAAGGCTGTGTTCCACAGGGCCATGGCTATCCTGCAGAGTAGGTAAGAATGGGTTCCCCCCTGCTTGTTTATGTACCACATAACTGGTGTAGTCTGTTTTTATCAGCAGCTGTCCTGGAAGGATTAGGTATTTGAAGGCTGTCAGAGCATTCTGTACAGCTAGCATCTCTTTTTGATTGATGTGCAGGAAAATTTGGCCTGGGCTCTAGTGGCCCTGAATGCATTTGCCTGCCATGTGAGCCCCTCCATGCATACTCTGATGCGTCTGTTGTCAGGGTTTGGGCGGTGAGGGGTTGAGTGAAAGGCCTTCCCTTTTTGCGGTTGCATGCTTCTGCCCACCAAAGGAACTTTGCCCTTAGACAAGGTATGATTGCAATGATTGTTTCCAGGTCCTGAGAATGTTGGCATCAAAGACTTTTCAAGTGCCTTTGAAGTTTCCTCATATGCAGTCTTGCATATGGAATTAGTGGAATACATGAGGCCATGAACCCTAGGACTTGCAGTATTTTCCTTGCAGATAGCAGGGTTCTGGTGGCCTTTTGTTTGAAGTAGTTGGTCAGATAGACCTGTTTTTTCTGGAGTGAGAAATGCCATCTGGGAAGTTGTGTCCAAGCTTGCTCCCAGGAATACAATCTTTTGACTGGGCACCAGTTTTGATTTATTTTCGTTGATGGTGTACCCCAATGAAGTGAGAAGGCTTTTTACAAATGCTAGGTGCTGAAGTAGCAATTCCGGGCTGTCCGCCTGAATCAGGCAATCGTCCAAGTATGGGAAAATTTGGATATTTCTCTGCCTGCAATATGCAATGGCTGGAGCCAGGCACTTTGTGAATACTCTGGGAGTAGTAGATAAGCCAAAGGGAAGTGCAGAGAACTGATAGTGCATAGAGCCTGTCCTGAAGCGTAGATATTTCCTGCATGACTCTCTTATGGGGATGTGCAGATAAGCTTCTTGTAAGTCTTGAGTGACTAACCAGGCATCCTTGGCTAGCATACGGAGAAGCTGTTGCAGGGTAAGCATCTTGAATTTTGGGACCACCAGAAAGGTGTTGAGATTTGATAGATCCAGGATTGTGAAACAAGAGCCCTCTTTTTTGGGCACCAGGAAAAGTCTGGAGTAGAAACCCCTTTGTTCTACTGGAACAGGTTGAATAGCTCTGATATTGAGCATAGAAAGTACTTGCGTTTGAGCCTCTGCCCACTGGTTTGGAGGAAGGTCTGGAAACCCGCTTGGGGTTGGCAGTGAATGGAAGCAGAATCTGTACCCCTGGGATACAATGTTTAGGACCCATCAGTCCTGAGTAATGAACATCCAGTTTTTTGCATGAAGGGCAAGTTTTCCTCCTAGGGACACAAGTAATTGGCCAGGGCTGGGAAGGATAATTGAAAAGTCATTGTGAGCTTTTTGCATAAGGGGGCGACTTACCACTCCCTGTTTTTGAGGTGGGAGCACTCCATTGTTTAGATCTCTGCATACCCTGAGACTGTAGTCTGGGTGGCCTGTTTCCCCTGGGTTTGGACTGAGAAGGCCTGGAAGGGGCTGGAAATTACCAGTTTTTTGAAGGCCAATGCCTACTAAATATAGGTGGCTGCACTTGTAAGAATTCTTTAACAGTTTGAATAGATTTAGCCTTTTCTTCCATCTTTTTAAGAACCTCTTCTGCTTTGGTGCCAAACAAACAGTCCTTATTTAAAGGAGCGTCTAGTAATTTTGTTTTGACATGATCTGGCAATGTCTGTTCCTTCAGCCAAGCATGCCTTCTCAGTACAGACCCAATGACTGCAGCCTTGCAAGATGCTTCTAGGGCATCAAAGCCACACTGCAAAGTATGCTTACTAACTTTGTTTGCAGAATACATTAACTCTTGTAAATCTTTATTTTCTGCACAACCTGGAAGTAACACCATTTTTTTGTTTAATTAGTTCCATAATATGTTGCTGGTACTTCAACATGTGAAACTGGCAATTCAATGCCCTGATGGCAAGAGTTGCAGAGGTATATACCTTTTTACCCCATCTGTCTAAAGCTCTGGAATTCCTGTCTGAAGGGGTAGGGTTTTTGGCTGCAGTAGCCTTAATATCTTTAGGTCGCCGGGAAATGGTCTCTGGATCCACAGTAGGATTCTTGATGAGAAATTTGTGAGAATCAGGTACTCTGTAGTATCGGTCAGGTTTTCTAGGGGCCGGGGGTAAAGTGTCTGAAGTAAGACTGGATTCCATGAAGACATCTACAACATCCAGGACAGGGGGTATAGCTAGAAGCCTGTGCTGAGGCAACTCTAAAAATTCTCTAAGTCTCTTTTTGGACTGAGGGTAGTCCTGGCATTCCCAGCGGAAATGCTCTCTTAAAGAATGCAAGGTTTCACCAAAAGAAAAATCCTCTGAAGGGGAGGCAGAGGGAATGGATTCCTCTGTATCTGAATCCTCATAGGTTGATAAGGACATGTCCTGATAATCAGAAGGGCCAGAGTCATCGGACTCCTGGTCTGTAGACTCAGATTAAAACTCAATTCTTTGTCTTTTAGCAGGAGAAGGCTGGCTTCCCCTAATTAGGGTAATAAGGTCTTTAGCCATTCTAAGCATTTGTTTTTGTGGCATGGGAGCTTGAGCATGTGTTTTAGTCATTGGTTTTCTAGGCGTAGTGCATACTCTGGGTCTAAGAAACTCGATAGTTTTAGCTAAAAATGAACTCCTGGGTTTAATTCGAACATCGGTAGGTCGGAATACACCCTCAAAAGCCGGTGCCTGCACAGTGGCTCCGGACCCATCCAAGGTAGAGACATCTGCAGGTTCCATAGTCAAAGAAGCATCTTGCAGCATACCGGACTCCAAATGGGTCTCAGCAGAGGCCTGTGA
The DNA here is from genome assembly GCF_019279795.1 of Protopterus annectens. Taxonomy (NCBI): domain Eukaryota; kingdom Metazoa; phylum Chordata; order Ceratodontiformes; family Protopteridae; genus Protopterus; species Protopterus annectens. The sequence goes on along the minus strand of NC_056744.1, from coordinate 1,135,887,176 downwards.
ATCTGTAGAAGCGGGCATCAGGGACTGCAAAGGCACCTCACTGAGTACAGGCGGACTGGTGACTAGCTTAACGGAAGCATAGTCGGCAGTTTTGGACCTATGCGGTCTGTCTCTGTCTTTATCTTTACTTTTTTTTCGGAAGATCAGTAGTCAGATGGCTTATCGAAGCAGAGAATGAGAGCAAAAGAATTTGGTGACGAAGATAGCCCGAGGATGAATGGTTCGGGCGTTAAACAAGGCACAAAACTGACAGTGAGGGATGGCGTGGTCTGGACTAAACAGGTGACGCAGTAAGAATGAAAATATCTGCGAGGTATTTGCTTTCCACAGGCAAGACAATTGTTAACTTTTTCTGACATCGGTTAGAGCAAGAAAAAAGGATCCCCAATGGGGTACTTAGCTTTAGAAGACTTCAGGTTTGAAACTCGAAAAACGAAAATTTCAGGTAGCGGCCAACCAGCACTTGTGAACTGCTTCTGCTTCTGGCTCCTCTGCAAGAAAGACTGATGTAATGGCATCGGCTGCCTGCTTTAAACTCCTAACAACCTGACGTCATGAAAGAAGCAACAGCATCCGACGCAGAAATCCTAAGACTCTGTTATTCGGGATGACTGAGGGATACCTGCAGGCAGATAACCCAAGTGTGATGACTGCAACAGTGAAATACAAAGAACATCTGCTGAAGCACTGATATTTCGAGTGTGAGCAGGAAACTGGTCATGAGTCAGGAATGGGCAAATATCTACAACCACAGTATCATTGGGTGGTTACATTTTCTACATCATATAAATGTTGACTGACATATGTTCAACGAAGATTATTTTTGTTTTATTCTCTTCAGCCAGCTTTCTACTCAACTGAGTATACTGGGGGGATTGCAGCAAACTGGCACATGGAAGTTTTAGTGTGTGTGAGTGTATGTGTGTATGTCTGTGTGTGGGTGCGCATGTGTACATGCTTGTGTGTTTTGCCATGTGCACACCTGTATCATTATGGCATATAGGGAACATGGTGATACAAAATGGAAAGACAGCTACAAAACTAATGATCTTTTCAAAATGTTTAATAACATCTTTCATCATTGGAAAAGATACATTATTAACAAGCAGCAATTAACTGTTAAACAGGTATGAGTTTGACAAGATAAGGTCAGTTCAACTTTAATGTCCAAAAATGAAAATTCAGGCTTACCAATGTCATTAGCAAGAGAAGCTGGATCTGATGCCCCAAGAGTGGCTTCAAACTCTTCCTGTAATCTATAAGCCCTCTGCAACAGAGATTCCAGCTTGTGGATGAATTCTGCACTTATGATGTCCTGTAGCAGAAATAAGTTAAGATAAAAATCAAAGGAGAATAGATTCCTCAATAAAGCAAGCATGAAGCATTGAATAATTAAGTAGTTTCTTAATTCCATGTCATCAAAGAATACTACCTTGCAATATATCACTGACCACCTAGCAATGCACTTCAGAAGTTTAGTCACGATATTCTGAGCTGTAAGAAAACCACCAATTTACAGAATTCACTCTACCAAGGGTGGTTTCAGATTAGATTATTTGATGGCTAGATCAGACTGGCAACAGACAAAGACAGTTCTCTTAATAGTCAGAATGACTTTAAAAACAAGTTTACATTCACAATATAAATTGCGTTTTAAGCACATTTAACTTTTAAGAATTAGGCACACTAATAAACGCAGATGCTTGAAGGGGACTTAAGTTTCCATATCTACATATGAGATATTCTAAATCTTTCTGGTGAGTAGATGGCTTAAAAATTACTCACCCGCAGCTATTTTGGCTAGCCAAAGCACAGACATGAATTACGATTCCACAGTCCCACTCACCTGAAACAAATCCAAATCCATCTTTTTTTAGTCTTGAATCATTTTTACATCACTGGTGAGATAAAAGCAGTAAAGCTCTAGAACCAAGAATCTGTCAGCCAGCCTTAGTTCACTAGTATCCCAGGGGGTCTACTGCACAGATAAAAGGCATATATTTTCTTGTCCTCAGATTCTCTGTCCATGCAGGCACAAGCAATTGTATCTTGACGCTATACTTGCTCTAATCTACAATGTCAGTTGCATACTGCCATCTAGCAAAATGCCGCATATTCTACTCCATTTTCCAGGCTCCACAGAGTGTTAGCACAAAGCCATTTCCTCTCTCCTGGAAAACTTGATCTATCCTACCCCAACCTATACTCAAACAAAGGGGGAATCTTTCTTTTACCCATGTCACAGGAAAACAGTAGCTGCAATGGGTACTTAAAACAACCTTAGATCATTAATTTTTAAGTGAGCAGCTTATTTTGTTATGTTAAATAGGATGCATAAATTAGGTTACCAATATTAAATAGAAATCCATATAATCATGTTATGTTTCTTCAAACTATTACTTAGGAATAGTTAAAATTGTCAGTGAATTACTACTGTAGAGTGTAAAATCTGCAGGACTGTATTGCAACAGCACACACAAGTTATGCATTTATCATAAAAACTGATAAAACAACGGTGGATCCATCCTCTAACATCCATCATCTTTCATAACTGATAAGAGGAAGTCCATTCTCCATAGCAGCAGAACACGGACAAAATTAAATCTTTCTGTGTGGCCTTCCCTCTTGGAACATGCAGTGGATAACTACAGATCCAAAAGAAGACCCAAGCCAGCCCATGGAGGTCAGTTTATAGTTCATAGGTTTATAGGAACGTACTAGGCTATTAGCCCTAGGGCCTATATAAGACTAGCCAAAAAGGTACCCTGGCTTTCGTCACCCAAGAAAATTATTTTCTTGTGCCCCTGTCGAGCAGAGCCACAGAAATGATCCCTGGGGTGAATTTCATATTTCCCATCCAATCATCAAGATTTTTCTTGAAGAGTGCTAATGAGGAGCTCTGTTTGACACAGATAGGAAGTCTGTTCCAGAGTATGGGAAGTCTCTGGGACAGGAATCTATCCCTCCAGAATGTTCTGTTTATTGTGGTGACAAGGTTTAGGTCCCTAGAGCGTGTAGCTGGAAGGGATTGGGATTTCTTTAAGTGGAGCACGTCCAACAGCTCTGGGTTTGACATAGCTTTGTATGTTAGGCAGAGATTGCCTCTGAGTAGGCAATATGTGACAGAGTAAAGCTGGAGTTTTTTGAGACAATCTGCGTACGGCATCTGTTTGAGGCCAGTAATCCTCTTTGTGAGGTATTTATGTGGCCTTTCCAGTTGTTGTAGATGTCTTGTGAGGTACATACCAAAAGGGTAGTTGTACTCTATAATGGGTCTAATGAGTGATGAGTAGAGGGGAACAATGACCTCTTTTTTTCTGGATGAGAAACCTTTTGTGATGAGGTGAGCCACGTAGAAGGATTTCCTGACCATTGTGGTGATGTGATTATCAAAGGAAAGATTACTGTCCACCTGTGTCCCAAGGTCTCTTATCACACTTTCGGCGTTAAGTAGACTACGACCTATGTGGTAGTTCATGGGTACAGAGTTTTTACCAAAGGGGATGACAATACACTTTTTAGCATTGAGCTTCAGGCCATGGCTTTGACACCAGGCATCTGTCTCAGTGAGGCCTTTTTGTAGTCCACATGTTTAGGAGTTTCAATTATGGCTTCTAGTTTGCAGTCATCTGCAAACTTTGTTAGCCAAAGACCTTCTGTGTTAGCCTGTACTTCAGAAAAGTAGATACCAAACAGGAGAGGACCTAGGACTGAACCCCATGGTACTCCACTTGTCACTGGTCTGAAGTCGGATTTGGAGTCTGCTACTTTCACGGTGTGGGTTCTGTCCGTGAGCCAGTTGGCAACCCATCTTGTGACATAGGGATTTATACCTAGTTTAGTGAGCTTATCTATAATTCCAGAGTGGGGGATGGTGTTGAAAGCCTTAGCGAGATCTAGATAAGCTGTGTGAACCACCTTAACCTCATCTATGGCTTTGGTAACTGCTTCAAAGAAGTCAAGTCAGGTTTAGGAGACATGATCTGCCTTTTACAAACCTGAACTGGGTAGGGTCCAGAGTTTGGAGATTACCAATGTCTTTGTTTATGAGTTCCATGATGATACGTTCCATAGCCTTGCAGACCAGGCTCGTCAGGTAAATGGGGCGGTAGTTCCCGGGGTCTGTCGTGACTCCCCCTTTGTGGAGTGAGATAACCGTCGCAGTGTGCCATTCAGTAGGCACAAAGCCTGAGGTGAGGCTATGATTGAACATGGTACTTAGGTAGGGTGCCAGTTCATTCTGTAGTTCGTGTAGAATGCAGCCTGGGATATTGTCAGGTCCCATGGATGCTGTGTTCTTGACTTTGGAGAGTGTGTTTTTTACCTGTGCAGCCGTGATTACAGGAACTTTGCATTCTTCCGGTATAGAGATGGGCCCTCTAGGGTGTGAAAGGGAGGTAAAGTTAGCACTGAACCTATCTGCCAGGATGTTGGCAATATCAGTTGGTTCTGTATATTTAGTGCCATTGTGCTGTAACTCAGAGCAGATCTGAGTGTTGCCATTGAGATTCTTGGCATAGCTATAGAATGCTTTGGGGTTGTCTTTAGAGTCAGTGGCAATTTTGTTTTCGTAACTAGCTTTGGAGGATTTTATGAGGGATCTCAGCTTCTTACTGAGGTTGACCAGGGAGTTCTTCCAGTCATGGGATTTTACTCTTTTTTGCAACAGTTTCTTTCTACTGTTGTAGAGTTTGTTTATGGCAGAGGACCACCAGATTGGCTTCCTTTTTTTGGAGGATAGCATCTTGGTTCAATTACGGATAGCATGATCCATGCACTCTTGTAAGCGCTTATAAAGTGCATTTGTGTAGGATTCAGCAGTCGTACCTCTATTGTCTGTCTGCATGGGTGTCATGAAGTTTGCCACTTCTGTCTTAAGAAGTGTGAAGTTGGCTTTGGAGAAGTTTTTTATGGTGGTTTCCCTAATTGGGGGTTGGGGCGGGATGTGGATGTCTAGGGTGATTAGCTTGTGGTCGGATCTGACCAATGAGGAATTGACCTCTGGTATGGAACACCGGTTGCCCATGTTGGTAATGACTAGGTCTAGGATATTGCTGCCCCTGGTGGGGGTGTGAATAAGTTGATCCAAGGCGTTGGAATTTATGAATTCCAGAAAACATTGAGCAAAAGAGTTGGTACATGAGTAGTTTTCAAAGTTAATGGTGGGGTAGTTGAAATAGCCCATTATTAGGGTGTTGGAATGTACCCTAATACTTTCCAGTGTATCAAGAAATGGGGAGTGGTAATCCTGGGGCATGGTGGGGGGATCTGTAGCAAGCTACCATTTGGATTGCGGTCTTGCCCAGAGTTAGTTGCACTTGAATAATCTCGGATGCATTATGCTGCGCAACTAGCCTGGAAGTGTGAGATATCCTTAATGAATATGGACACGCCTCCACCTTTAGTGCTTTGTTCCGGGTTAGGTGGCCAAAAGGTGTGGTATGAATTATAGTCTGGTAACGCAGGGGTGCTCTCTGGAGCTTTGAACCAGGTCTCTGTCACTGCACAAATGTCGATGTTCTCCACTTTAAGGAGTGCCTCGAGTGAGTGCATTTTGAGGTTTAGACTTCTAGCATTGAGTAGCATTACCCTCAAATTTTGCTTTCTTGTACCTGTTACGGTGATGAATTTGTCATGTGGCAAGAGCCTTTGCCAGTATCCGGAATCCCAAGGGCGACAGGTGCAGGCCATCTCTGGCAAAGCATCGTGGTCTGTCGATCATGTCATCCCAGGCAAATACTGGATCCGCTAAGAATGACACCAGAAGCTTAGCCAATTGTTGAAGTCACTCATTTTGTCCTTGTACTATGGTATCATTCTGGGTGATGGCAGGATGCTACTCAGGGCTGGGGTCATACCTGCCTGGGCTACAAGATCGGAGAGCTCCTCCATGTCTCTTTTCATGTAGTCCAGGGAGGTACGTCTCAGGTCATTCACACCAACACGGACAATGACAGTGTCATATTTGTACTTGTTGTGGAGTGAGCTGAGTGCGTGCGTTATGTGGCGGATCCTGGCACCTGACAGGCAGCTGACAGTAACTTTCTCCTTGTTTAGTCTGGTGAGTGGAACATCAATGTGCCTGACTATAGAGTCACCTATGACTAGAGTGTTGGGTACGTTGTTATGCCTTATGGGCTGTGGTTGAGTGGCACCCTGAGTTTGTGGGCTATGTATCTTTTGGGTTGTGTTGGGGGGGTGGAGTTTTCTTGCGTTTCTGCCTTGGAGGTCCCTGATGCTTGGGCAGGTTTTGAGAGCCTCCGTGAATGTAGGTGTGTGTTTTGTGTTTCTATGTGTGTGTTTTGGTGGTGTAGGTTTGAGGGACTATGTGATGAGTGTGGTGTGGTGCAACTGTTTACCTTCTCTTCTTGACTTTCTAGTCCAGTCTTGGGTGAAGGGAGCTTTGCTTCCAATTTGGCTATATAAGTGCATCTCTCACAGGTTGTAGTGTTGGATGGTAGGAGGAGAGGGTTGTCTGTGTACATAAGGCAATTGCTGCATTGCCCCAAGATGCCCAGATTCATCAGGTAGACAGGAGCCTTGCAAACGTGTCAAGATTAGACAAAGCAGCTGCTCCATAAATATTATACACATTTGCATCCAGAAAAAGAGTCTGCAAATGTAGCAAATGCACTAGTGAAATAAGTCTTAGTATTGGGTTGTTTTATATATGCCAAACTATATGCATTCAGACAGCCAACTAACTTAAGGTGAACTTAGAGCTTTTCTGAACAGGCTTTCTCTTAGAAAAGAAAACAATCAAGTAGCTAGCCCTCTGGTCATCCTTTTGTTCTCTCATGATAAAACCATAATAGTCAGAGAACCTTCATACAATGGAGAAGCTTTCTCTGGTCAGACAGATGAATATACTTCTTAAGGTTAGTCTCTATGACCACTTTAGGCAAGAAGGAAAGATTCATTCAGAAAGTAAACCGATCTTTGTGACACTCCAGGTCTGAAAGACCAACAGAAAAGTGTACATATCTCAGAAATCCTTTTGTCAGATGTAATTGCTACCAGAAATGTTTTCCATGATAGGTACTTCAATTCGGCTTAAGATGCAGGTTCAAAGTGGGGTTAAGGTCACTTTATTCTAGTATAAAGTACAAATCTCATAGGTATAAAAAATTTCTATAGTGGAAATCTAAGTAAGGAATGTACCCTTAAGGAAGTCTTTGCAGACCTTTAGCAATGCCAAGAAAGAAGAATGCAATCCAGCATGAAAATCAGACATAGCGGCAAGATGTTAAGAAAACACACGAAAAGCCAGTAATTCACCAGTATCTTACTTCCTTTATTTCCAGCGATCTGGTACCTCGGCAATTCGCCTTCAAGGATCACAATTAATTGAGTACAAACATCACATTTATATACATACTCATTTAAACAATTAAATCACCTAATTGATTAATTAAACAATGAAAAAACTTTTAAAGTAGCGGCAAGACGTACCTTAGCAGAGGACCATCACATTCCTGAAATGAAACTCTTGATAGGATAAGATAGACAGGACAATGGCTAAGATGGGATGGATTTAATCCACTAACAGACACCTATGTACAGAAGCCGCAGTGGTGCAGCGGTAGCGTTGTTGCCTCACAGCAAGAGGTTCTCCCGTTCGATTCTCGGCTGGAGTGCCTTCTTTGTGGAGTCTGCATGTCCTCCCCGCTGTCGAGTGGCATTCGAAAGACATGTGTGAATGGGCATACCTTCGTTGAAGGTTGGGCGTCGGGCTGGCACCTCAACACCGTAAAAATCTACTGCCAATCATTAGCAGACTGGAGTTCTGCTGTGGCGACCCCTAATAGGGAAAGGTCGAAAGAAGAACAACAACAGAGACCTACATACAAAAGCAATGTCACTTATCTCTCCATGTTTTATGAGTGTTCAGTTTCTGAGATGAAGAGGTAATATGAACTACTTGAGATGAAAAGGAGATGTTACTGAAGACAAGTAAAAACAAAGAAGACATACAGTAAGCCTGAGAATGTGAACACTTAGATTGCCTGATTGCTGAATAAGAAGTGTTCTGATGGCGAGTAGTTTCAAGGATTTTTCCTCCATACAAGGGAAAGATAGTACAAACCAAACCTGGCAAGGCCAGAAAGGGTTTAAAAAATTACATTTGCTTTGTGTAGTTTAGCTTTTGGGAAGGGCATGAAACAGCCTACAGGACCATTTCTGGACAAGGGTATCCCAACTGGCCCAGTTAGAAGATAGATAAGGAAATAATAACTGCTGCATTTGGCACTGGTCAGGGATGCAAATAGGTCATAGCAAGACTTCCCTACATACAGCACAACTCCTGAATTACAGAAGGCTGGAGGAATCAATTCTAGGGAATTAACAGACAGGTTATCCACCTGAGAACTGGACTCTCTTGAATGTGATTCATCAACAGAAAGCAGTTGGAATGAATGACCCATTGACTTTCCCTCTCAGCTTTTTGGCATAACGTGGAACCGCACATCCCCCCCATGCTTGTTGCTATAACAAACAATTAACAATACCACATTATATGACTGGATGGTGATCATGTCCTCAGGCAGCGAGTGCTGAAGGGTTAATGCTGCATGAAGAAGTACCCTTACCTCTAGGGTGCTTAAGTGTAGGTCTGAATCAGATGATGTCCAGATACCTTAAACTGTCTGCTTGTTGTAATGCCCCTGACCTGCAACAGATGCACCTGTGTTTATGGAAAATGCTGGCATGGGCAACTGAAAGGAAATCCCCATGCTACGACTGGTGTTTTCTATCCACCACTGAGGGTGCTTGTTTGTAGGATTTGAGTAGTCTGACCTAGCGGGATAGTCAGGGTCTAAATTTTGAGACTACTGGACAGTGCCTATCCTCCTTTACAACCTTGTGTGGAGTCTGGCACAGAGCACCATTGGACTGGATGTGGCATTAGTCTTAGGGTCTTCAGATATAGATGATAGGAAACCTTGCTGAAAGCTATAATCATGCAGGTTCTGGTCTGTACAGATAGTATCTGACCATTGGTAGATGTGCCTACCAATGAATAAAGTCCAGACTGCAGCTGATGAATGTGAGCAGTTGGGATGAGTCTATTGTGATTTTACAAAGTTCACTAATTCTTAGACAGCAGAGTGCATTGATTAAGGACTCCTAAAAGCAGTTAAAGCCTGAACTGAAAGAACAACCAGGAGTCAAATTAGATGTGGGAAGATTTTGGCTCCCTGCAACATTTGGTGAGCTGCTGCTACTATGGACACCCTGTGGCTGAGGTGAGACTGAATGAAATCATCCAAAACTGTAATGACTGGCTCTTACCCAGAAATATAAGTACCTCCTTGACCTCTTGGTTATTTTAATGGATAAGGAGGCATCATGGAGGTCTAAAGGCACATCCAGTCTCTTCCTAATAGATAAGGAAGGACTGACTGCACAGCAATCATGGAACATTTTTTTGAGGGATAAAGGTGTTTATACAACTTAAATCTAAAAATGACCTAAGGTCTTTTGTCTTTTTGATGCACCAAAAAGAGCTTGGAATAAAATCATAGCATTTTCTGATCTGGTGACACCTCTTTGATAACTTTTTCTATAAGGAAGCTGCACTCCTCATTCCTTTCTTGCTGACACTTTTTTTCACATCCCCCCTCCCCTTCAGAACCTTGGCCAGTGGCTTTCCTACTTCACATAACTGCCCCATTTATTCAGGCAGAAAGAGAACAGGACTTCTGCACTAGACAACAGCCCATTCATTCCTGCCCATTCATTCCTGCCCAGGAGTCCATATCAGTCTTCCATTCCCCAGGAAGAGTCAGGGTAGGGATCAGACTAGCATGCTGGTCCTGGAGGTAGCTTACCCTGTCCCTTTGGGAGAAACTTCCTTTCCCTCTTGGCAGCTCCTTCAAGCCTGCAGTCACTGCTTTCCACAAGGGGAAGCATGCCTCTCCCATGCCAGTTTCTCCATAGCTGGGCAGTGCAAGTTCTGCCAGTCTCATAACTCCATTAAGTTAACACTATGTGGTCCCACTACATGTCACCCACGCGGTGAGCAAAAGTTGCCTCTGTTCCCCATGATGGGTGAGCTGGCAGTGGTCACTGACTCCCATCCTCCCTGGCCAGCTCTTACAGGCATCTGTGCCGCTAATCAAACTCGAATCACCGTGGCTTCATCAGGGCTTTCTCTCTCTTTGTCTTAGAGCTGGCCCTTGAGTAGATTTTTTGATGGGTTGGACAATGGGTAAGGGAAAAGACAGTGGGGACTGGTTGCATATGAAACACAATCTTGTATCCTCTAAATACTATGGTCCTTATTCAACTGCCACTGTGATATACTTCTATGCAGAAAGGTAGAGGGATAGATGACTGCTGACTGCTTCCAGTGTGGGATGGTCAGGCAAGGACTCAGGTTTACTGCTGTCTACCTAATTCAAAGAATACAGTTTCCTGTGGTCTGCAGAAAAACCTTGCCTTTAGGTCTGTGGCATTGCTAGACATTGCTCTCAGAAATGGGGTTTCACTTCAGCTGCCTGATAACAGTTTTGGCTGTGTGCCACACCTAAAACACATGTAACTGGCTACTTAATATCCTAGAAAATTTATAATGAGGTGGCTTAAATGCTATACAGATAGCCACGCGGGTCTTGTCATCCATGTGCTTGTTTTCGAGGTGCTCGTAAGTCTGTGGGCCAAAGATGCATGGACGTGGAATGGGTGAGTCCACAAGGGCCCCCTCAGTGTCCTCAGTAAAGTACAAAAAGTAAATTCATGTCTGCTGGTGCATAGCAATGACACATGTCACAGCTCTAGAAAAATTTTCTCCAGTGATACAGAAAGTATACATCATTATTCATTAGAGGCAAGTAAGGATTCCAAAACAACCTGCCTTGATGGGCTCACCTGGGTAACCATTCAAAGGTATGCTGCATCTTACTGTGCACAACATTCAAAATCCTAAATATGCATGCAGTAGTTTCTTACACATAGCAAAGGGTTGATGCTTCCGTTGCCTGCCCGTTATTCTTGATTCCTTAGCTGGGAAAAGAGAGCTGAGCTCTGGAGAGTTGCAGCTTTTTTAAGGGTGAATAAAAACACAGTGTTAAGCTTCTGGGTCTTAGACTAGAAAGGCTACTCTTTCAAGGGGCAAAAGGATGTTGTTGGCTTCTTGCTAGTCTGGGACCACCATGCAAGGGATTTTAAAAAGTGCTTTAAGAGCATCCTTTAGAATATCAACCGATCAAAGAAGGTACTATGCACCCGGATTGCTGAAGAGACATGCAGGTTTCTGGAGCCTCAAAAAAAAGGAGCTGTGATCAGTGAGCCACCCCTCTACTACACCTGAAAGTGGATGCATGGGAGATGGCACCTTTTTTGTTATCACCATCTTCCACAGGAGACTTTTAAATGATTAGTTTTAAACTGGGATCTTCTGGGTTTCTTTGGGGAGGGAAGTTTGAAAAAGAAAATACATTCTTTGCAGAACATGCCTTACTGGGAAGCTCTATAGAGACTGTGCTCACTCTAACATGCTCTGTACAGACACGCTGGAAGACTTCAGCTGTTCTGGGAAGCATTGCAAGGATCCCCATTTTTCCACTGAAGTCAACAACTGCATCAACACTGACAGAATCAAGCCAAAAAACCTCAGGGTTAGATAGGTCAGGACTAACATCAATGCCAAGAGGCTGTTACCAACATTAACAATGAAAACCCAATGTCCAAAATCAGTGCTGAGAACACCACTGGCACGTACAGCACGGCCATCATAAAAATGGCATCAAAGAGATTTGCAAATGTAAGACACATCAATAATATGCCATATGGTATCAAAACTGCAGTACACTAGGCCATCATTGCCCTGACATCAGGATCAATACTACTGGAGATGGGGCCAACACTTACTGAACCACAACTGACTGTAAGAACTATGGCAATGTTGAAGACAGAGCTTGAGACCTTGGCTCTGGGCAAAACTGGATTCCCTACACCTAACTGATGGAGCAGGGGAAAAGCACCAGAATGCCTTGCCGTGAGCCTTTAGCAAGGCCTTGGCCAACCTGTCATAATCAATGGCAGGTTGGGAAACATGGGAAAACCTGGGCATATCTAAGCTTCAAGCTACAACTGTCATTACAAAATCACTTCTCTGTGAGCATCACTGTATCAACCTAGAAAAAGCTAAATGGCTACTAACTCTACAAACTACTCCATCTCCACACATTTACTCCCCTTGCAACTAGACTTCACAAAAAAACTCCTCATACAACCTGAGACATAACTCACAGGTCACAACAACTCTCATTACTCAAAGAGCTAAACTCCACAGCACTGCACATGCTTTCTCCTCTCAGGTATATACTCTTTCACAAGATCTCCCCATCAACGTTAAGGAAATCAACATTTATTCCAAATTCAGAATGCAACTCAAAAAGCACTAATTCATCCAAGCCAAATACTCCTGCTTCAAAACAGGACACATCACCTAACCTATCTCTTTTCCAAGTCATTTCTCCTTTCTCATGATTCATAGAAGATTGGTCCACTTTAGAAGCTAATTACATATTGTACATTACACTCTGCTTGCTTGATTGTACAATGTACTGTGCTTGTTCACTAGAAAGTGTATACAATTTTTGTATCGTATGCAATTAGTGTGTACTACTCTGTTATTGCTTACATTTCTGTATTTTTTGTTTGCGAAATGTTTTGTATTTCACCCGGACTAAGCCTGAAATTCATCAATACTGATCAGTGCACTACCCTAGTAAACAAATATAAATAAAAAAAATAAACAATGCTCTGATGGGCAAAGGAAGCACCTCCATCTGAATGAATCACCAATAATGGAGTCAATTTTGCAGTCTCAGAGTATCGGCAACTTTAATAGAAATCTGCTGGAAAGGCTCATCCAATTTTTAAGTTAAATGACAGATATGGTTAGCAGAAGTAGTAGAAGGAAATTTATTTTCTTAGTATAGGATGGAAAAAATGATACTAAATATTGTCTAGAAGATATTGCTAATGAAAAACAAAGTGTTCACTCAGATTCTTTGCAGACAGGGAATGACGCAGTGTAACCATCTATGGAAATGATTTCGAACCATAGGCACATGTAGGGAATGAGCAGCATTTCACTTCAGGTGTTAAGCATTTGCAGTTTTTGAGGTTTATTTGATATCTTTGTGTGTAAATCCAATTTTTCTTGGTCAGAATTTTGGCAGAAAAAAGATAAGATGAAAAGAGAAAGATGGTAATCATTGACCAATGAAACAGTATTTTACACACACAAGATCTAAAATAAACAAAATCACATAACTGCAGCTTACAGCCATTTACCCTCATCTAGCTTCTAATCTGGCAGCAAAGATCTGGAGAGGTATGACCGTATAAGTACATTACAGGATAGAGTGTGTGCTCAGCAGGCTAGGAAAGTTTTATTTGCAACCCTAATACCTGCTGTTTCTTCTTCTTGTTACAGAGGATGGAGCTACACTTATCAGACTGATTATGTACAGTACATCTGAGTTTGCATATTTTGTCTTAGATTGCACAAGTACAACGTTAGTTCACCATCATCAGTGGCTCGCCTTTGTGGCAAGGTGGCACTTTCTCAAAATGGTCTGTCCAAAGCTTATAAGAAATGCAGGAAGTATTTGAAGCTGCAGCCACAACAGTTCCAAGTGTTAGCATTAAGCCACAGATGCTTTCCATTAGGGTCCCGAAAGGGCCCATCTCTATACCGGAAGAACACAAAGTTCCTGTAATCACGGCTGCACAGGTAAAAAACACACTCTTCAAAGCCAAGAACACAGCATCCATGAGACCTGACAACATCCCAGGCTGCGTTCTACATGAACTACAGAACAAACTGGCACCGCACCTAAGTATCATGTTCAATCATAGCCTAACCTCAGGCTTTGTGCCCACTGAATGGCACACAGCAATGGTTATCCCACTCCACAAAGGGGGAGCCACCATGGACACCAGGAACTACCACCCCATTAGCCTGACGAGCCTGGTCTGCAAGGCTATGGAGCATATCATCATGGAACTTATAAACAATGACATTGGTAATCTCCAAACTCTGGACCCTACCCAGTTCGGGTTTGTAAAAGGCAGATCATGTCTCATAAACCTGATAGACTTCTTTGAAGTGGTCACCAAAGCTGTAAATGAGGGTAAGGTGGTTCACACAGCCTATCTAGATCTCGTCAAGGCTTTCGACACCCTCCCCCACTCTGGAATTATAGACAAACTCACTAAACTCCGTATAAATCCCTATGTCACAAGATGGGTTGCCAACTGGTTCACTGACAGAACACACACTGTGAAAGTAGCAGACTCTAAATCCAACTTCAGACCAGTTGACAAGTGGAGTTCCACAGGGTTCAGTCCTAGGTCCTCTCCTGTTTGGTATCTACTTCTCTGAAGTACAGGCTAACACAGAAGGTCTTTGGCTAACAAAGTTCGCAGATGACTGCAAACTAGGAGCCATAATCAAAACTCCTAATGATGTGGACATCCTACAAAAGGGTCTTACTGAGACAGATGCCTGGTGTCAAAGCCATGGCCTCAAGCTCAATGACAAAAAGTGCACTGTCATCCCTTTTGGTAAAAACTATGTACCCATGAACTACCACATAGGCGGTACTCTACTTAACAGCGAAATTGTGATAACAGACCTTGGGACACAGGTGGACAGTAGTCTCTCCTTT